>NC_069499.1:388985217-389225217 GCF_027579735.1 Bombina bombina
ACTACAATGAAATACAATTACATAAACTAACTAAAGTACAAAAAATAAAAAAAGCTAAGTTACAAAAAATAAAAAATTAAGTTACAAACATGTTAAAAATATTACAACAATTTTAAGCTACTTACACCTAATCTAAGCCCCCTAATAAAATAACAAACCCCCCCAAAAAAAAAAAAATCCCTACCCTATTCTAAATTACATAAATTTCAAAGCTCTTTTACCTTACCAGCCCTTAAAAGGGCCATTTGTGGGGGCATGCCCCAAAAAGTTCAGCTCTTTTGCCTGTAAAATAAAAATACAACCCCCCCCCAACATTAAAACCCACCACCCACATACCCCAAATCTAACCCAAACCCCCCTTACAAAAACCTAACACTAATCCCCTGAAGATCATCCTACCTTGAGTCGTCTTCACTCAGCCGAGCCACCGATGGAACTGAAGAGGACATCCGGAGCGGAAGAAGTTAATCCTCCAAGCGGCGCTGAAGAAATCTTCCATCCGATGAAGTCATCATCCAGGCGGCGCTGAAGAAGTCTTCGATCCGGCCGATGTCATCTTCAAAGAGGCGATGAAGAGGTCTTCTATCCGGGCGAAGTCATCTTCCAAGCCGGGTCTTGAATCTTCCTTCCGCCGACGCGGAACCACCTTCTTCACCGACGGACTACGACGAATGACGGCTCCTTTAAGGGACGTCATCCAAGATGGCGTCCCCTCAATTCCGATTGGCTGATAGGATTCTATCAGCCAATCGGAATTAAGGTAGGAAAATCTGATTGGCTGATGGAATCAGCCAATCAGATTCAAGTTCAATCCGATTGGCTGATCCAATCAGCCAATCAGATTGAGCTCGCATTCTATTGGCTGATCGGAACAGCCAATAGAATGCGAGCTCAATCTGATTGGCTGATTCCATCAGCCAATCAGATTTTCCTACCTTAATTCCGATTGGCTGATAGAATCCTATCAGCCAATCGGAATTGAGGGGACGCCATCTTGGATGACGTCCCTTAAAGGAGCCGTCATTCGTCGTAGTCCGTCGGTGAAGAAGGTGGTTCCGCGTCGGCGGAAGGAAGATTCAAGACCCGGCTTGGAAGATGACTTCGCCCGGATAGAAGACCTCTTCAGCGCCTCTTTGAAGATGACATCGGCCGGATCGAAGACTTCTTCAGCGCCGCCTGAATGATGACTTCATCGGATGGAAGATTTCTTCAGCGCCGCTTGGAGGATTAACTTCTTCCGCTCCGGATGTCCTCTTCAGTTCCATCGGTGGCTCGGCTGAGTGAAGACGACTCAAGGTAGGATGATCTTCAGGGGATTAGTGTTAGGTTTTTGTAAGGGGGGTTTGGGTTAGATTAGGGGTATGTGGGTGGTGGGTTTTAATGTTGGGGGGGGGTTGTATTTTTATTTTACAGGCAAAAGAGCTGAACTTTTTGGGGCATGCCCCCACAAATGGCCCTTTTAAGGGCTGGTAAGGTAAAAGAGCTTTGAAATTTATGTAATTTAGAATAGGGTAGGGATTTTTTTTATTTTGGGGGGGTTTGTTATTTTATTAGGGGGCTTAGATTAGGTGTAAGTAGCTTAAAATTGTTGTAATATTTTTAACATGTTTGTAACTTAATTTTTTATTTTTTGTAACTTAGCTTTTTTTATTTTTTGTACTTTAGTTAGTTTATGTAATTGTATTTCATTGTAGTTCTTTGTAGGTAGTTTATTTAGTTAATTTAATGATAGTGTAGTATTAGGTTTAATTGTAACTTAAGTTAGGATTTATTTTACAGGTAATTTTATATTTCTTTTAGCTAGGTAGTTATTAAATAGTTAATAACTATTTAATAACTATTCTAACTAGCTAAAATAAATACAAAGTTACCTGTAAAATAAATATAAATCCTAAGATAGCTAGAATATAATTATTAATTATATTGTAGCTATCTTAGGGTTTATTTTACAGGTAAGTATTTAGTTTAAATAGGAATAATTTATTAAAGTATAGTGTAGTGTTAGGTGTAATTGTAACTTAGGTTAGGATTTATTTCACAGGTACATTTCTCTTTATTTTAGCTAGGTAAGCTATTAAATAGTTAATAACTATTTAATAGTTATTGTACATGGTTAAAATAAATTGAAAGGTACCTGTAAAATAAAAATAAATCCTAAGATAGCTAGAATATAATTATTATTTATATTGTAGCTATATTAGGGTTTATTTTAAAGGTAAGTATTTAGTTTTAAATAGGATTCATTTAGTTAATAAGAGTTAATTTATTTAGATTTATTTAATTAATATTTAAGTTAGGGGGGCGTTATGGTTAGGGTTAGACTTAGGTTTAGGGGTTAATCATTTTATTACAGTGGCGGCGGCGTAGTGGGGGGCAGGATAGGGGTTAATAAATTTATTATAGGTTGCGGCGGGTTCATGGAGCGGCGGTTTAGGGGTTAAACTATTTATTTAGTTGCGGAGAGGTGCGGGATCAGCAGGATAGGGGTTAATAATTTTATAATAGAGGGCGACGGTATAGGGGGGGCAGGATAGGGGTTACTAGGTATAATGTAGGTGGCAGCGGTGTCCGGGAGCGGCGGTTTAGGGGTTAATACATTTATCAGAGTTGCGGCAGGGTCTAGGAGCGGCGGTTTAGGGGTTAGTAACTTTATTGAGTTGCGGGGGGCTCCGGGGGCGCCGGTATAGGGGGTAGAACAGTGTAGTTTAGTGTGAGTGCTTAGTGACAGGCTAGCAATAAAGCTGGGAAAAAGCCGAAGGGCAGCGAGATCGGATGAGTGATAACTCTCACAGTCCGCTGCTCATCGCCCCGCGGCTTTTTGACAGCTTTATTTGATAACTTAGGCGTATTTTTTCAGGTCCGCGGCGGCGAAGGTAGGCGAGCTTAGGCGGACGTATTGGGCCGGCGAAGCCAGAAAAGTAGACGGCTTGATAACTAGCCCCCTGTGGCTCAGGGTACCCCAATGTGTTTTCTATTCTACAGGATGTGTTATCAAAGGCGGCCATTTTGCAGGGTTCAACAGCCTCAGCAGGAGTGGAGAGTGCAGGAGTGTCCTCATATGATTCTGCACCAGCTTGAGCTGTCGGTGTAGTGGAACATGTGGTGTCTTCATCTGTGGGTCCCTTTACGAGTGTGTCAGCCTCTATGATCCCACCGTCTCTTGGTGAGGGTGACTCCCAAGTTTTTTTTCCTATTCTTGTACTGTTGTGTCCGATTCTTCATCAGCTTCTGGGTGAGGGATCTCTAGGGCTGGTGGGAAAAGGGCAGAATAGAATGTTTAAAATGATTAAAAAAAAAACTGGTGGCCAGCCTTGCACCGGGGTCAGGTAAGGTGGTGTCTGCTTCATCTTCTGTGGCAGGGCTAGAAGCCACTGCTGGGCAGGTTCCTCAGCAGGGGAAGGTTGTAGGGCGGCAGTACAGGGTGAAACGTACCAGTGTATTATCTATTCCCTCTGTGCACACCTGAAAAGTAAGGTGATTAAGAAAGTCCAGGACAAAACATAATTTATGTAAGAACTTACCTGATAAACTAATTTCTTTCATATTGGCAAGAGTCCATGAGCTAGTGACGTATGGGATATACAATCCTACCAGGAAGGGCAAAGTTTCCCAAACCTCAAAATGCCTATAAATACACCCCTCACCACACCCACAATTCAGTTTAACGAATAGCCAAGAAGTGGGGTGATAAAGAAAGGAGTAAAAAGCATCAACAAAGGAAGTTAGAAATAATTGTGCTTTAGACAAAAAAAATCATAACCACCAACAAAAAAAAAGAGTGGGCCTCATGGACTCTTGCCAATATGAAAGAAATGAATTTATCAGGTAAGTTCTTACATAAATTATGTTTTCTTTCATGTAATTGGCAAGAGTCCATGAGCTAGTGATGTAAGGGAAATCAAATACCCAAGATGTGGAACTCCACGCAAGAGTCACTAGAGAGGGAGGGATAAAAAATAAAATACAGCAATTTTCTGCTGAAAAAATAATCCACAACCCAAAGTATAAGTTTATTCTTTAGTGATAAGAAAAACTTAAAGGGACAGTCAAGTCCAAAAAAAACTTTCATGATTCAGATAGGGCATGCAATTTTAAACAATTTTCCAATTTACTTTTATCACCAAATTTTCTTTGTACTCTTGGTATTCTTAGTTGAAAGCTTAACCTAGGAGGTTCATATGCTAATTTCTTATACCTTGAAGGTCACCTCTTAAGAATGCATTTTAACAGTTTTTTTCACCACTAGAGGGTGTTAGTTCATGTTTTTCATATAGATAACACTGTGCTCATGCACATGAAGTTACCTAGGAGCCATCACTGATTGGCTAAACTGCAAGCCTGTCAAAAGAACTGAAATAAAGGGGCGGCTTGCAGAGGCTTATATACAAGATAATCACAGAGGTAAAAAATAACATAATTTATGTAAGAACTTACCTGATCAATTAATTTCTTTCATATTGGCAAGAGTCCATGAGCTAGTGACGTATGGGATATACAATCCTACCAGGAGGGGCAAAGTTTCCCAAACCTCAAAATGCCTATAAATACACCCCTCATCACACCCACAATTCAGTTTAACGAATAGCCAAGTAGTGGTGTGATAAAGAAAGGAGTAAAAAGCATCAACAGAGGAATCTGGAAATAATTGTGCTTTATACAAAAAAATCATAACCACCATAAAAAGGGTGGGCCTCATGGACTCTTGCCAATATGAAAGAAATGAATTTATCAGGTAAGTTCTTACATAAATTATGTTTTCTTTCATGTAATTGGCAAGAGTCCATGAGCTAGTGACGTATGGGATAGCAATACCCAAGATGTGGAACTCCACACAAGAGTCACTAGAGAGGGAGGGATAAAAATAAACAACAGCCATTTGCTGAAAAATTAATCCACAACCCAAAATATAAGTTATTCTCATGAAGAAAAGAAAAACTTAAAACATCAGCAGAAGAATCAAACAAACAACTGCCTGAAGAACTTTTCTACCAAAAACTGCTTCTGAAGAAGCAAAAATATTAAAATGGTAGAATTAAGTAAATGTATGTAAAGAAGACCAAAATGCCGCTTGCAAATTTGAACAACTGAAGCTTCATTCTTAAAAGCCCACAAAGTGACGACTGATCTAGTAGAATGAGCTGAAATTCTCTGAAGCGGGGCTTAACCCGACTCCAATAAGCTTGAAGAATCAAAACACTTTAATCAACAAACCAAGGAAATAGCAGAAGTGTTTCTGACCTTTCCTAGGACCAAAAAAATATAACAAATAGACTTGAAGTCGTTGCTTATTAGCTTAAATATAATATTTCAAAGCTCTCACCACATCCAAAGAATGAAAAGATCTTTTCCAAAGAATTCTTAGGATTAGGACACAAGGAAGGAACAACAATTTCTCTACTAATGTTGTTAGAATTCACAACCTTAGGAAAAAATAGAAATGAAGTCCGCAAAACCGCCTTATCCTGATGAAAAATCAGAAAAGGAGATTCACAAGAAAAAACAGATAACTCAGAAACTCTTCTAGCAGGAGAGATGACCAAAAGGAACAATACTTTCCAAGAAAGTAGTAAAATGTCCAAAGAATGCATAGGCTCAATATGGAGGAGCCTGTAAAGCCTTCAAAACCAAATTAAGACTCCAAGGAGGAGAGATTGATTTTATGACAGGCTTAAATACAAAATAAAGCCTGTACAAAACAGTAAATATCAGGAAGTTTAGCAATCTTTCTGTGAATGAAACAGAAAGAGCGGAGATTTGTCCCTTCAATGAACTTGCAGACAAAACCTTAACCAAACCATCCTGAAGAAACTGAAAAATTTTTGCAACTCTAAAAGTTTCCCAAACCTCAAAATGCCTATAAATACACCCCTCACCACACCCACAATTCAGTTTAACAAATAGCCAAGAAGTGGGGTGATAAGAAAGGAGCGAAAGCATCAACAAGGAATTGGATTAATTGTGCTTTATACAAAAAAATCATAACCACCACAAAAAAGGGTGGGTCTCATGGACTCTTGCCAATATGAAAGAAATGAATTTATCAGGTAAGTTCTTACATAAATTATGTTTTCTTTCATGTAATTGGCAAGAGTCCATGAGCTAGTGACGTATGGGATAGCAAATACCCAAGATGTGGAACTCCACGCAAGAGTCACTAGAGAGGGAGGGATAAAATAAAGACAGCCAATTCCGCTGAAAAAACAATCCACAACCCAAATCAAAAGTTTTAATCTTTATAATGAAAAAAACTGAAATTATAAGCAGAAGAATCAGACTGAAACAGCTGCCTGAAGTACTTTTCTACCAAAAACATCTAAATGGTAGAATTTAGTAAAAGTATGCAAAGAAGACCAAGTTGCTGCTTTTGCAAATCTGATCAACAGAAGCTTCATTCTTAAAAGCCCAGGAAGTAGAAACTGACCTAGTAGAATGAGCCGTAATCCTTTGAGGCGGGGATTTACCCGACTCCACATAAGCATGATGAATCAAAAGCTTTAACCAAGACGCCAAAGAAATGGCAGAAGCCTTCCGACCTTTCCTAAAACCAGAAAAGATAATAAATAGACTAGAAGTCTTTCTGAAATCTTAGTAGCTTCAACATAATGTCAAAATTCTGACCACATCCAAAGAATGTAAGGATCTTTCCAAAGAATTCTTAGGATTTAGGACACAAGGAAGAAACAATAATTCCTCTATTAATGTTGTTAGAATTCACAACTTGAGGTAAAAATTTAAATAAAGACAGCAAAACCACCTTATCCTGATGAAAAATCAGAAAAGGAGACTCACAAGAAAGAGCAGATAATTAAAAAAGTCTTCTAGCAGAAGAGATGGCCAAAAGGAACAATATACTTTCCATGAAAGTAATTCAATGTCCAAAGAATGCATTTGCTCAAACGGAAGAGCCTGTTAAGCCCTCAGAACCAAATTAAGACTCTAAGGAGGAGAAATTGGCTTAATGACAGGCTTGATACGAACCAAAGCCTGAACAAAACAATGAATATCAGAAAGATAAGCAATTTTTTCTGTGAAACAGCACAGAAAGAGCAGAGATTTGTCCTTTTAAGGAACTTGCAGACAAAACCTTATGAAGAAACTATAAAATCCTAGGAATTCTAAAAGAATGCCAAGAGAAATGATGAGAAGAGCATCATAAGATGTAAGTCTTCCAAACTCGATAATAAATCTTTCTAGACACAGATTTACGAACCTGCAACATAGTATTAATCACTGAGTCAGAGAAACCTCTATGACTAAGCACTAAGCGTTTTAATTTCCATACCATCAAATTTAATAATTTGATTTCCTGATGGAAAAAACTAATCTTAAGATATAAGGTCTGGCCTAAATGGAAGTGACCAAGGTTGGCAACTGGACATCCGAACAAGAACCATATACCAAAACCTGAGCGGCCATGCTGGAGCCACCAGCAGCACAAACGATTGCTCCATGATGATTTTGATAAATCACTCTTAAAAAGAAGAACCAGAAGGAGCAAAAATATAGATTGATAACTCCAAGGAAGTGTCAATGCATACACTGTTTCCGTCTGAGGATCCCCGGACCTGAATAGGTACCTGGGAAGTTTTCTTGTTTAGATGAGATGCCATCAGAACTATTACTGGAAACCCTCACATCAGAACAATTTGAAAAAACACATCTGGGTAAAGAGACCATTCTCCCGGATGTAAAGCTTGATTGACAGAGATAATCCGCTTCCCAATTGTCTAAACCTGGGATATGGACTGCAGAAATTAGACAGGAGCTGGATTTAGCCCAAGCAAGTATCCGAGATACTTCTTTCACAGCCTAAGGACTGAAAGTCCCACCCGATGATTGACATACGCCACAGTTGTGACATTGTCTGTCTGAAAAACAATAACGTCTCTCTCTTCAAAAAGAAGCCAAACTGACGAACTCTGAGAATGCACGGAGTTCCAAAATATTGAATGGTATTCTCGCCTCCTGAGATTTCCAAACCCCTTGTGCTGACAGAGATCCCCAGACAGCCTCCCAACCTAAAAGACTCGCATCTGTAGTGATCAAGGTCCAGGTTGAATGAAACGAAAAGACCCGTAGAACTATATGATGGTGATCTAACCACCAAGTCAAAGATAGTTGAACATTGGAATTCAAAGATATTAAAAATTATATCCTAGAATACCTGCACCATTAATTCAGCATAAAAAACTGGAAAGGTTTCATATGAAAATGAGCAAAGGAATTGAATCCAATGCTGCAGCCATGAGACCTAAAACTTCCATGCATATAGCTACTGAAGGAAATAATAGAGACTGAAGGTTCCGACAAACTGAACCCAATATAATTGTCTCCTTACTGTTAGAGACAAAGACATTGACCCAATCTATATGGAAACCTAAAAAAGGTGACCCTTGTCTGAGCAACCAAGGATCTTTTGATAAAAAGATCCTCCAACCATGTCTAAGAAGAAACAACAAAAGTTGAATCGTATGAGATTCTGCAGAACGAAAAGACTGAGCCAGTACCACAAGATCGTCCAAATAAGGAAACACCGAGAACCTTGAAAAGATTCTCAGAGCTGTCACTAGACCAGAAGGAAAAGCAACAAATTGGTAATGCTTGTCAAAAAAAAAAAAATCTCAGAAAATGAAAAATAATCTGAATGAAAACAGAAGAAGATATGCATCTATTGTATCTATTGTAAACAAATAATGCCCTTACTGACCAAAAAGGCAGAATAGACCATATAAACACCATTCTGAAAGAAGGAACTCTTATATGACAAATCAAAATGATTTTCTATCTTTGGGACAATGAATAATTTTGAACAAAACCCCAAACCCTGTTCCTGAAATGGAACTGGTATGAATACCCCAGATAACTCCAGGTCTGAGCAGCGCCTTGAGACTCCAACGGGTAACCAGCCGCGCCTCACAAGTACCCAACACATACAGGTCTGAAACATACTTCAGAAAAGTGTGAGCCTTTACTGGAATAGCTGGAATATGCTAGAGAGAAAAAAAACTTCACAGGCGGTTTTACTCTGAATCCTATTCAGTACCCCAATCTAAGAAGTTTGGACCGAATTGAACCAAACAAATTTAAAAAAGTCAAAACCTGCCCCTTACCAGCTAAGCTGGAATAAAAAACCGCACCTACATGCAAATTTGGGGGGCTGACTTTGATCTTTTAAATAGCTTAAATTCATTCCATGTTGAAGAAAGCTTCCAATTATAAACATGTTACTTGGGGAAGAATTAGGATTCCGTTCCTTATTAAGAACAAACTAATATAAGCTTAAGATTTACTCTTAGAACTCAATCTTGAAGCAACAAAAAACTCCCTTCCCCAGAGTAACAGTTGGAAAAAATTGAATCCAATTGTTAACCAAATAATTGATTACCTTGGAAAAAAAGAAATATGAATTTTAGAAATCAAATTAGCATTCCAAGATTAAGTCACAAAGTTCTTCTAGCTAAAAATAGCTAAAGACATTTTTTAAACCTCAATTGTGAAAATATCAAAAAAATGACGACACAAATGAAATTATTAGCATGTTAATCAACTTAACAATGCTAAAACAAATCATAATCCTATACTTGTTGCACTAAAGTATCCAACCAGAAAGTTGAAGCATTTGCAACATCAGCCAAATAAATTGCAGGCCTAAGAAAAGGACCTGAAATAAAATAATTTTCCTTAAATAAGATACAAGTTTCCCATCTGAAGGAAAAAAATAAATACTATTTTCTATAGGAATAGTAGTATGTTTAGCAAGAGTAGAGATAGCCCCATTAACTTTGGGGATCTTCCTCAAAACTTTAAACTAACTGCCAGCAAAGGATACAATTTAAAAACCTTAAAGAAGGAATAAAAGAAGTCCCAGGCCTATTCAATTCCCTAGTATCATGAACTGGGAAAAAACCTCTGAAGAAACCACAGGAGGTTAATGAGCAGAATTTAAATGTTAGCTAGTCTTAAATCCAAAGAACTAGACTCCTCAATATCCAATATAATCAACACCTTTTCAACAACGAATGTACTGTATTTAAAAATAAAAAAGTAGATTTGTTAGTGTCAAATATCTGATGAAGTATATTCTAAATGAGAAAAAACATCATCAGAGAAAGATAATTCAGTATGTTGTCGGTCATTTAAAAATTCATCAACTAAATGAGAAGTTTAAAAAAAACATAATTTATGTAAGAACTTACCTGATAAATTCATTTCTTTCATATTAGCAAGAGTCCATGAGCTAGTGACGTATGGGATATACATTCCTACCAGGAGGGGCAAAGTTTCCCAAACCTCAAAATGCCTATAAATACACCCCTCACCACACCCACAATTCAGTTTAATGAATAGCCAAGAAGTGGGGTGATAAGAAGGAGCGAAAGCATCAAAAATAAGGAATTGGAATAATTGTGCTTTATACAAAAAAAATCATAACCACAACAAAAAAGGGTGGGCCTCATGGACTCTTGCTAATATGAAAGAAATGAATTTATCAGGTAAGTTCTTACATAAATTATGTTTTCTTTCATGTAATTAGCAAGAGTCCATGAGCTAGTGATGTATGGGATAGCAGATACCCAAGATGTGGAACTTCCACGCAAGAGTCACTAGAGAGGGAGGGATAAAATAAAGACAGCCAATTCCGCTGAAAAATTAATCCACTACCCAAATCAAAAGTTTCAATTTTTATAATGAAAAAAACTGAAATTATAAGCAGAAGAATCAAACTGAAACAGCTGCCTGAAATACCATTCTACCAAAACTGCTTCTGAAGAAGAGAAAACATCAAAATGGTAGAATTTAGTAAAAGTATGCAAAGACGACCAAGTCATTGCTTTGCAAATCTGATCAACAGAAGCTTCATTCTTAAAGGTCCAGGAAGTAGAAAATGACCTAGTAGAATGAGCCGTAATCCTCTGAGGTGGGGATTAACCCAACTCCAAATAAGCATGATGAATCAAAAGCTTAACCAAGATGCCAAAGAAATGGCAGAAGCATTCTGACCTTTCCTAAAACCAGAAAAGATAACAAATAGACTAGAAGGCTGAGTAGCTTCAACATAATATTTCAAAACTCTTACCACATCCAAAAAAATGTAAGAATCTTACCAAAGAATTCTTAGGATTAGGACACAAGGAAGGGATAATAATTCCTCTACGAATGTTGTTAGAATTCACAACTTTAGGTAAAAATTGAATTGAGGACAGCAAAAACCACCTTATCCTGATGAAAAATCAGAAAAAGGAGATTCACAAGAAAGAACAGATAATTAAAAAAACTGTTCTAGCTGAAGAGATGTCTAAAAAGAACAATACTTTCCATGAAAGTAATTAATGTCCAAAGAGAAAGCATATGCTCAAACAGAAGAGCCTGTAAAGCCTTCAGAACCAAAATAAGACTCCAAGGAGGAGAAACTGGCTTAATTTACAGGCTTGATACGAACCAAAGCCTGAACAAAACAATGAATATCAGAAAGATTTAGCAATTCTTACTGTGAAACAGCACAGGAAAAGCAGAGTTCCTTTCAAGGAACATGCAGACAAAAACGTATGAAGAAACTATAAAATCCTAGGAATTCTAAAAGAATGCATAAGAAGAGCATCATGAGATGTAAATTTTCCAAACTTGATAATAAATCCTACTAGACATAGATTTACGAGCCTGCAATATAGTATTAATCACTGAGTCAGAGAAACTTCTATGACTAAGTACTAAGCGTTAAATTTTCATACCATCAAATTAATAATTTGAATTCCTGATGAAAAAAATGAATGTTAAGATATAAGGTCTGGCCTTAATGGAAGTAACCAAGATTGGCAACTGAACATCCGATCAAGAACCATATACCAAAACCTGGGTGGCCATGCTAGAACCACCAGCCACACCAAAGATTGCTCTCTGATGATTTTGAAAATCACTCTTAAAAGAAGAACCAGAGATGAAAAAATATAGGCAGAATGATAATTCCAAGGAAGTGTAAATGCATACACTACTTCCGCCTGAGAATCCCTGGACCTGAATAGGCCCCTGGGAAGTTCCTTGTTTAGATGAGATGCCAACAGATCTATTTCTGGAAGCCCTCACATCTGAAAAATTGAAAACATATCTGGGTAAAGAGACCATTCTCCCGGATGCAACGCTTGATGCAACGCTTGATTGACAGAGATATACCTGGGAAAAACATAATTTATGTAAGAACTTATGCTAAAACAACATACAATAGGGTGCGCAAATATAATATTAGGTGCACAAAAATGGGAGAGGGGGGGGTATCACTCTGTGTAGTGATTGTGAGTGCTGGAATAGCTAAGTGTTCAAATAGTGTTCATGGTATGGTATGAGTGTTGTATAAGAAAAAAGATAAGTGTTAGAAAGAGATCGTATCCTTAGTTTAAGAAGTGTATTGAGTGTCGTGACAAAAAGTGAACTCAAGGAGTGATATTTTCATACGCCACTTGGAAAGTACAAATCTATATTTGTATTAATATTAATATCAAGCTACACAAAAAAGTCCAGACAAAACAAATGAATGAATAAACGTTGAGTAGAGTCGCTGTTACAATCAGCAAATGTGGCAGGCAGCTTCACTCCAAGCCGGTGGTAAGTCGGATAATCTGTAATATTAGAAATGAAAGAGAGAGCGCCTAATGGTGTGATATCGTTTATGACCAGATAGATATGATTACTATACACATCCGCCAAATGGATACTCACAAAAGAGTCGGCACTCACAAGTAGTGCATACAGGCAGGCTGACCTTTGTACAGCAGTCAGTACGCTGAATCTGTCAGATTAGTGTTGTAGATCTGTTGTAATAGAAGAGGGAGAGAGCGCCTAATAGTGCAATATCGTCTGTACCAAAAGCGACACACAGAAACAAGGGGGGCAATCAGGTGGATACTCACAAAAAAGTTGGCACTAGCAAGTAGTGCATTCGGGCAGGCTGACCTTTAGACAGCAGTCAGTACGCTGAACTACTAGGATTTGTATCCCTCTGGCCAGTAGTATGATAGTTTGCAGATTTTTGTAGATCTTGCTTGTCTTTGGCACCCAAATTTTCTGCACGATAAACGTCTGTGGCACAGTGGTTCTGTGTTAACCAATGATCCTAGGAGAATAATGGAGGTACTCCAAAGAATACACCTGAAGCTGTGTGGTGGCTCAGAGTGTATATGGAACAATTTTCAGTCCATTGAATTCATGATATAAAAACAAACTGAACAAAGGAGAAGTCAGCGAACAAATGCTAGGTGATTTATATTATAAAAGTATTTATTAAAAGCTAAATACAACGCGTTTCTCGGCCGTAATGCTCACTGGCCGTTTCCTCAGGTAAGTATACAAGGTATAGCGGGAAAAAGATATTTAAAAAGACAAAGTGGTCATGATTGGTTGGAGTATCAACCAATAAAACACCATGCATTTGTTATATATTAGAAACATTGTTATGCTGACAACTATAAATAACATTTGTTGTTTACAAATATAGAAAACATCTGAATTTTGACATATTAAAAACAGAAAACTTTTGTTGCAATTTAAAATCATTTGGTAAAAAAACAACAATGTGAAAGAAATTATATGCTGCACTACGTGAATATATTTGTAAGGTACAATGTACTCTGCGATTGTTCCGATAGCGATAGAAATTGATCTACGAACAAATACATATGTGTGATCAATGTATTATGTGCTTAGGCTTTTGCACGGACTATGTAAAAATAGTATTATGATATCAGTGAGAGAGAATTATTTCATAGCACTGTGTGAATGTATTCAAGATGGTATTATATAACCATTTACATTTTTTAAAATATGTAAATATAAATGTTCAAAAAAACGCTAGCAATTCCTCCTACCATAAAGATAATAGATTGGTCATAAATGTCAGAGTCATATGGTAAGTTTGATATATCGAGTGTACTAATATATAATGTATAATATATAGAGTTTTTAAGCGAACTGTATTGTTATGGCATTGTAGCATCTGTGCTGACACAAAAATAATAATAATAATAATAATAATTATATGTGCATGTAATATCTAATTGTGGTGAGAGTCTTGCCATATGGGACAGATAGCTGATAGAAGCTATAGTTATGTCCACAAACAACAGACATAATAGTTTACCTAACCAAAAAACAAAAAAATTAGCAAAATCATCAGAAATAGTGAACAAATAAACTTGTCAATTAAAAGCTGCCAGATCAATATTTGAATTCAAGCCTGCTGGCCATAAGGTATTAAGTTTATGGATCCAAAAAGTTTCACATTGCCTTAATTTAATTAGTCTGTTGTAATCTGTTGAAGGGGGTATATAGTCTATAGGATAAAATTTGTAAATTTCAGGGTTGCCTTGATGTTTATATAGGCAATGTTCAGGTATGCTGTGTTTGACTTTTTTCTTTTTACAATTTTTACAGTTACGTAAATGTTCTCCCCATCGTGTTCTGGCCTTTCTTGAGGTGCGACCCACATATTGTACCCCACAAACACACTCCAGTACATAGACTATAAAGCTAGAGTTACAATTAAGAAATTTCTTTATGGTAAACTTTCCCCCGTGGTCGTTGAAGAGAAAGTTTTTTTGCCAGATTGTATGTATTTACAGGTGTTGCAACCTCTCTTTCCACATTTGTAAACACCTATGTGACTTAGAAAAGTAGTTTTTGTGGTGGATGTTTTTTTGGAAATTATATGTTTGACTTTTTTACTGGGAGCTAGCTTGCTCCTCAAAGTGGGGGCTCTGGTGTATGTAATTTTAGGATAGTTACCTACAAGATTCTTTAGAATGGGATCTTTAAGTATAATTGGCCAATGTTTATTTAATATCTGTCTAATTTGTTTGTAGTTATTGTTATATTGGGTGATGAATAATGGACTTGAAGAAAAAATGTTTTTCTCTTTCTCTTTATTTGTTCTTTTTTTATTGAGTAAAATATCTCTGTCTAAAAGTCTAGCTTTTTCTCTGCATGAGATCAGAAGATCATTGGGGTATCCTTTGTCTAGGAATCTTTGATGGATAATATTACTCTGGGAATCAAAAAAATTCCAAAGATGAACAGTTACGTCTAATCCTCTCAAATTGGCTGAACGGAATATTAGACAGCCAACTTTTGTAGTGATTGCTATTATAATTTAAATAGCTATTGCTGTCTACTTTTTTGAAAAATGTTTTTGAACACAGATTCCCTGAGTGGTCCCAACTCAATGTAAGATCTAAAAAATCTATGGTTTGTTTGTTAATATCAGCAGTGAAAGCCAATCCAAATTCATTATCATTAAGAGAAGTAGCAAAAACTGTTGCTGAGGAAAGGTCACCTCTCCACAAAAAAATCAAATCGTCAATATAGCGGCCATAGAACACCAGACTCGCCCTGGCAGAGGAGTTGTAGATATAGATATCTTCAAAAATGCCCATAAAAATATTGGCAAAGCTTGGGGCGAATCTGGTGCCCATGGCCGTACCCTTGATCTGTAGGTAAAACATATCCTGAAACATAAAATAATTGTGTTGTAAAATAAATTTAATGCATTCAACAATGTATTCTTTTTGGAAAAGGGGCATATAATCATCTCCATTTCGTGTTTTAAAAATTGTCTGTAGACCTAACTCATGGGGTATGTTTGAATAGAGAGAGCTAACGTCACAGGTAATCCATATTAGATCGTCATTGTTTTTAAATTCTTTAATTTTATTCAATAAATCCGTACTGTCCTTAATGTAAGACCTTAGGCCAACCACATATTTCTGTAAAAAAAGATCAATATAATAAGATAGATTGTATGTTAAATTATCTATCCCGGCGATGATTGGTCGCCCCGGAGGATGTTTGAGGTCTTTGTGGATTTTTGGCAGATGGTAGTAATGTGCCACACTAGGGTTGTTTACTGTTAAGAACTTTCTTCCATCTTTATTTAGGATGTTAAGATTGGAGCCTTTTTCAATCAATTTATTATATTCTTTTAAGAAAATGGATGTAGGGTCTACTTTTAGAATTCTGTAGTAATTGGTGTCATCGAGTATCCTTCTGGCCTCTAAAAGATAGTCACTCAGATCCTGGATTACTATTCCTCCTCCCTTGTCGGCATCCCGTATGATGATATCGGGGTTGCCGGCCAGGGAGGAGACTGCTTTTCTCTCACCTTGTATTTTGTAAAAGTTTCTTTTTGAAAATTTTGAAGATATTTTCTCAAAGTCATCAATTACCATATTTTGATAGATCTCTACATATTGGCTACATCCTACTGGAGGGGAGAAAGATGATTTCATTTTGACCTCAATGTGTATCACACTTTCAAATAATTGGTTGGTAAGGAGATTAATGGAACCTTGGGTTGAAAAACCCCTTTTGTCTATTTCCATGTTATCAGTGAGAATACAGATGGTATTGTCTTCTAAGAGATTGTGTTTTTTTAAATTCTTTTGAGCAAAATATTTTTGTAATGACAGTTTCCTGGTAAATCTATTTAAGTCTACAAAGAGATTGAAAATGTTGTGGGGATTGGGTGGACAAAAAGAAAGACCTTTGTGCAGAATTCTTTTTTCTTCTATAGACAAAGTGTATGAGGACAGATTAAAGATACCCTTATCTTATACATTGCGACCAGCATACCACATAGACAGGACAGATCAGAGTCAGGTGGAAATTGGACCACTGTACACCACAAAAATCATAATAGAAATTACAAGAACAATTACAAACAAAACAGCCAACATCAGACAAAATCAACATATCAACATAGGAAACCAAATACATATATGCACCGAGATAGGGAGCAATACAATCAACAATATTATAACCAACGTAATTACAATCAAAATGACGTCTGGCATAGACAACAATCTCCTCATCAATCTCATTATCCACCCAAATTTCAATATGAGAACCGCAGAACACACAATGAGAACTCCCATTACGAAAATAGGAGACAACCCACAGATAATAGGAGATACGATCAGAATCACTATTATGAATCACCCACACACTCAAATCAGTATACATACAAAGACACACATTCTAGGATCCATTACAACCATAATCAGAATCAACACTTTTATTCAAATCGCTTTCAACCTCTGGCTTCTGTAACAGAAGACAATGTATTCACGGAACACATACCTAGAAACAACAATACATCTGCTTCATCTCCTTTTTTAGACCATGCCCTCCATCAACGCAGAGCCATAATAGAGGAGCCAAACCCAAGAAAAAGACCTCTACATTTAGACCAAGAGGCACAAGAGGCAGAGGCATTACCGCCAAGAAAGAAAAATCCAACAAATTAGATAAGGGTATCTTTAATCTGTCCTCATACACTTTGTCTATAGAAGAAAAAAGAATTCTGCACAAAGGTCTTTCTTTTTGTCCACCCAATCCCCACAACATTTTCAATCTCTTTGTAGACTTAAATAGATTTACCAGGAAACTGTCATTACAAAAATATTTTGCTCAAAAGAATTTAAAAAACACAATCTCTTAGAAGACAATACCATCTGTATTCTCACTGATAACATGGAAATAGACAAAAGGGGTTTTTCAACCCAAGGTTCCATTAATCTCCTTACCAACCAATTATTTGAAAGTGTGATACACACTGAGGTCAAAATGAAATCATCTTTCTCCCCTCCAGTAGGATGTAGCCAATATGTAGAGATCTATCAAAATATGGTAATTGATGACTTTGAGAAAATATCTTCAAAATTTTCAAAAAGAAACTTTTACAAAATACAAGGTGAGAGAAAAGCAGTCTCCTCCCTGGCCGGCAACCCCGATATCATCATACGGGATGCCGACAAGGGAGGAGGAATAGTAATCCAGGATCTGAGCGACTATCTTTTAGAGGCCAGAAGGATACTCGATGACACCAATTACTACAGAATTCTAAAAGTAGACCCTACATCCATTTTCTTAAAAGAATATAATAAATTGATTGAAAAAGGCTCCAATCTTAACATCCTAAATAAAGATGAAAGAAAGTTCTTAACAGTAAACAACCCTAGTGTGGCACATTACTACCATCTGCCAAAAATCCACAAAGACCTCAAACATCCTCCGGGGCGACCAATCATCGCCGGGATAGATAATTTAACATACAATCTATCTTATTATATTGATCTTTTTTTACAGAAATATGTGGTTGGCCCATTAAAGAATTTAAAAACAATGACGATCTAATATGGATTACCTGTGACGTTAGCTCTCTCTATTCAAACATACCCCATGAGTTAGGTCTACAGACAATTTTTAAAACACTAAATGGAGATAATTATATGCCCCTTTTCCAAAAAGAATACATTGTTGAATGCATTAAATTTATTTTACAACACAATTATTTTATGTTTCAGGATATGTTTTACCTACAGATCAAGGGTACGGCCATGGGCACCAGATTCGCCCCGAGCTTTGCCAATATTTTTATGGGCATTTTTGAAGATATCTATATCTACAACTCCTCTGCCGGGGCGAGTCTGGTGTTCTATGGCCGCTATATTGACGATTTGATTTTTTTGTGGAGAGGTGACCTTTCCTCAGCAACAGTTTTTGCTACTTCTCTTAATGATAATGAATTTGGATTGGCTTTCACTGCTGATATTAACAAACAAACCATAGATTTTTTAGATCTTACATTGAGTTGGGACCACTCAGGGAATCTGTGTTCAAAAACATTTTTCAAAAAAGTAGACAGCAATAGCTATTTAAATTATAATAGCAATCACTACAAAAGTTGGCTGTCTAATATTTCGTTCAGCCAATTTGAGAGGATTAGACGTAACTGTTCATCTTTGGAATCTTTTGATTCCCAGAGTAATATTATCTATCAAAGATTCCTAGACAAAGGATACCCCAATGATCTTCTGATCTCATGCAGAGAAAAAGCTAGACTTTTAGACAGAGATATTTTACTCAATAAAAAAAGAACAAATAAAGAGAAAGAGAAAAACATTTTTTCTTCAAGTCCATTATTCATCACCCAATATAACAATAACTACAAACAAATTAGACAGATATTAAATAAACATTGGCCAATTATACTTAAAGATCCCATTCTAAAGAATCTTGTAGGTAACTATCCTAAAATTACATACACCAGAGCCCCCACTTTGAGGAGCAAGCTAGCTCCCAGTAAAAAAGTCAAACATATAATTTCCAAAAAAACATCCACCACAAAAACTACTTTTCTAAGTCACATAGGTGTTTACAAATGTGGAAAGAGAGGTTGCAACACCTGTAAATACATACAATCTGGCAAAAAAACATAATTTATGTAAGAACTTACCTGATAAATTCATTTCTTTCATATTAACAAGAGTCCATGAGCTAGTGACGTATGGGATATACATTCCTACCAGGAGGGGCAAAGTTTCCCAAACCTTAAAATGCCTATAAATACACCCCTCACCACACCCACAAATCAGTTTAACGAATAGCCAAGAAGTGGGGTGATAAGAAAAAAAGTGCGAAGCATATAAAATAAGGAATTGGAATAATTGTGCTTTATACAAAAAAATCATAACCACCACAAAAAAGGGTGGGCCTCATGGACTCTTGTTAATATGAAAGAAATGAATTTATCAGGTAAGTTCTTACATAAATTATGTTTTCTTTCATGTAATTAACAAGAGTCCATGAGCTAGTGACGTATGGGATAATGACTACCCAAGATGTGGATCTTTCCACACAAGAGTCACTAGAGAGGGAGGGATAAAATAAAGACAGCCAATTCCTGCTGAAAATAATCCACACCCAAAATAAAGTTTAACAAAAAACATAAGCAGAAGATTCAAACTGAAACCGCTGCCTGAAGAACTTTTCTACCAAAAACTGCTTCAGAAGAAGAAAATACATCAAAATGGTAGAATTTAGTAAAAGTATGCAAAGAGGACCAAGTTGCTGCTTTGCAGATCTGGTCAACCGAAGCTTCATTCCTAAACGCCCAGGAAGTAGATACTGACCTAGTAGAATGAGCTGTAATTCTCTGAGGCGGAATTTTACCCGACTCAACATAGGCAAGATGAATTAAAGATTTCAACCAAGATGCCAAAGAAATGGCAGAAGCTTTCTGGCCTTTCCTAGAACCGGAAAAGATAACAAATAGACTAGAAGTCTTACAGAAAGATTTCGTAGCTTCAACACAATATTTCAAAGCTCTAACAACATCCAAAGAATGCAACGATTTCTCCTTAGAATTCTTAGGATTAGGACATAATGAAGGAACCACAATTTCTCTACTAATGTTGTTGGAATTCACAACTTTAGGTAAAATTCAAAAGAAGTTCGCAACACCGCCTTATCCTGATGAAGAATCAGAAAAGGAGACTCACAAGAAAGAGCAGATAATTCAGAAACTCTTCTGGCAGAAGAGATGGCCAAAAGGAACAAAACTTTCCAAGAAAGTAATTTAATATCCAATGAATGCATAGGTTCAAATGGAGGAGCTTGAAGAGCCCCCAGAACCAAATTCAAACTCCAAGGAGGAGAAATTGACTTAATGACAGGCTTTATACGAACCAAAGCTTGTACAAAACAATGAATATCAGGAAGAATAGCAATCTTTCTGTGAAAAAGAACAGAAAGAGCAGAGATTTGACCTTTCAAGGAACTTGCGGACAAACCCTTATCTAAACCATCCTGAAGAAATTGTAATATTCTCGGTATTCTAAAAGAATACCAAGAAAAATGATGAGAAAGACACCAAGAAATATAAGTCTTCCAGACTCTATAATATATCTCTCTGGATACAGATTTACGAGCCTGTAACATAGTATTAATCACAGAGTCAGAGAAACCTCTTTGACCAAGAATCAAGCGTTCAATCTCCATACCTTTAAATTTAAGGATTTCAGATCCTGATGGAAAAAAGGACCTTGAGACAAAAGGTCTGGTCTTAACGGAAGAGTCCACGGTTGGCAAGAGGCCATCCGGACAAGATCCGCATACCAAAACCTGTGAGGCCATGCCGGAGCTACCAGCAGAACAAACGAGCATTCCTTCAGAATCTTGGAGATTACTCTTGGAAGAAGAACTAGAGGCGGAAAGATATAGGCAGGATGATACTTCCAAGGAAGTGAAAATGCATCCACTGCCTCCGCCTGAGGATCCCGGGATCTGGACAGATACCTGGGAAGTTTCTTGTTTAGATGAGAAGCCATCAGATCTATTTCTGGAAGTTCCCACATTTGAACAATCTGAAGAAATACCTCTGGGTGAAGAGACCATTCGCCCGGATGCAACGTTTGGCGACTGAGATAATCCGCTTTCCAATTGTCCATACCTGGGATATAAACCGCAGAGATTAGACAGGAGCTGGATTCCGCCCAAACCAAAATTCGAGATACTTCTTTCATAGCCAGAGGACTGTGAGTCCCTCCTTGATGATTGATGTATGCCACAGTTGTGACATTGTCTTATCTGAAAACAATGAACAACTCTCTCTTCAGAAGAGGCCAAGACTGAAGAGCTCTGAAAATTGCACGGAGTTCCAAAATATTGATCGGAAATCTCACCTCCTGAGATTCCCAAACCCCTTGTGCCGTCAGATACCCCCACACAGCTCCCCAACCTGTAAGACTTGTATCTGTTGAGATTATAGTCCAGGTCGGAAGAACAAAGAAGCCCCCTGAACTAAACGATGGTGATCTGTCCACCATGTCAGAGAGTGTCGTAAAATCGGTTTAAAGATATTAATTGAGATATCTTTGAGTAATCCCTGCACCATTGGTTCAGCATACAGAGCTGAAGAGGTCGCATGTGAAAACGAGCAAAGGAGATCGCATCTGATGCGGCAGTCCTAAGACCCAACATTTCCACGCATAAGGCTACCAAAGGGAATGATTGTGACTGAAGGTTTTGACAAGCTGATATCAATGTTAAACTTCTCTTGTCTGACAAGGACAGAGTCATAGACACTGAATTTATCTAGAAACCTAAAAAGGTTACCCTTGTCTGAGGAATCAATGAACTGATTGGTAAATTGATCCTCCAACCATGAACTTGAAGAAACAACACAAGTCGATTCGTATGAGATTCTTCGAAAATGAGAAGACTGAGCAAGTACCAAGATATCGTCCAAATAAGGAAATACCAAAACCCTATTCTCTGATTACAGAAAGAAGGGCACCGAGAACCTTTGAAAAAAATTCTTGGAACTGAGGCTAGGCCAAACAGTAGAGCCACAAAACTGGTAATGCTTGTCTAAAAAGAGAATCTCAGACACTAAAAGTGATCTGGATGAATCGGAATATGCAGATACACATCCTGTAAATCTATTGTAGACATATAATGCCCTTGCTAAACAAAAGGCAGGATAGTCCTACAGTAACCATCTTGAATGTTGGTATCCTAACATAACGATTCAATAATGATAGATCCAGAACTGGTCTGAAGGAATTGACCTTCTCTGGTACAATGAAGAGATAAAATAAAACCCCAGCCCCTGTTCCAGAACTGGAACTGGCATAAATACTCCAGCCAACTCTAGATCTGAAACACATTTCAGAAATGCTGAGCCTTGCTGTGTCAACTGGGACACGGGAAAGAAAAGAATCTCTTAGCAGGAGGCCTTAACTTGAAGCCAATTCTGTACCTTTCTGAAACAATGTTTCTGAAACCAGAGATTAAGAACGGAATTGATCCAAATTTCTTTGAAGAAAACGTAATCTGCCCCATACCAGCTGAGCTGGAATAAGGGCCGCACCTTCATAGATACTTAGGAGCTGGCTATAGGTTTCTATAAGGCTTGGATATATTCCAAACTGGAAATAGTTTCCAAACTGATACCGCTCCTGAGGATGAAGGATCAGGCTTTTGTTCCTTGTTGTGAGGAAAGGAACGAAATGATTATTTACCCTGGAAAGAAAGGGAAAGCAAAGTTGACTTAGAAGACATGTCAGCATTCCAAGTTTAATCCATAAAGCTTTTCTAGCTAAAATAGCTAGAGACATATACCTGACATCAACTCTAATGATATCAAAAGATGGTATCACCAATAAAATTATTAGCATGTTATAGAATAATAATAATGCTATAAAATTATGATCTGTTACTTGTTGCGCTAAAGCTTCTAACCAAAAAGTTGAAGCTGCAGCAACATCCGCTAAAAATATAGCAGGTCTAAGAAGATTACCTGAACATAAGTAAGCTTTTCTTAGAAAGGATTCAATATTCCTATCTAAAGGATTCTTAAATGAAGTACTATCTGCCATAGGAATAGTAGTACATTAGCAGGAGTAGAGACAGCCCCATAACCTTAGGGATTTTTGTCCCAAAAAACTCTAATCTGTCAGATGGCACAGGATATAATTTGCTTAAACGTCTAGAAGGAGTAAATAAATTACCCAAATTATTCCATTCCCTGGAAATTACTTCAGAAATAGCATCAGGGAGATAAAACACTTCTGGAATAACTACAGGAGATTTAGAAACCTTATTTAAACATTTACATTTAGTATCAAGAGGACCAGAATCCTCTATTTCTAATGCAAATAACACTTCTTTAAGTAAAGAACGAATAAATTCCATCTTGAACAAATACAAAGATTTATCAGCATCAACCTCTGAGACAGAAACCTCTGAACCAGAAGAACCATTATCAGTATCAGAATGATGATGTTCATTTAAAAATTCATCTGAAAAAAAGAGAAGTTTTAAAAGACTTTTATGTATACTAGAAGGAGAAATAACAGACATAGCCTTCTTAATGGATTTAAAAAATAAAATCTCTTATGTTATCAGGAACACTCTGAAAATTAAATGTTGACGGACAGCAACAGGTAATGTAACAGTACTAAAGGAAATTTTATCTGCATTAATAAGTTTGACATGACATGCAATACAAATAACAGCTGGAGAAACAGATACCAAAAGTTTATAGCAGACTTAGCTTGGTAGCTCCAGCACTGTGCAGTGATTTTCCTGTAGTATCTTCTGACTCAGTTGCAACGTGGAACATCTTGCAATATGTAAAAGAAAAAAACAACATATAAAGCAAAATTGATCAAATTCCTTAAATGACAGTTTCAGGAATGGGAAAAAAATGCCAGTGAACAAGCTTCTAGCAACCAGAAGCAATAAATAATGAGACTTAAATAATGTGGAGACAAAAATGACGCCCATATTTTTTAGCGCCAAAAAAGACGCCCACATTATTTGGCGCCTAAATGCTTTTGGCGCCAAAAATGACGCCACATCCGGAACGCCGACATCTTTGACGCAAAATAACGTCAAAAAATGACGCAACTTCCGGCGACACGTATGACGCCGGAAACGGAAAAGAATTTTTGCGCCAAAAAAGTCCGCGCCAAGAATGACGCAATAAAATGAAGCATTTTCAGCCCCCGCGAGCCTAACAGCCCACAGGGAAAAAAGTCAAATTTTTGAGGTAAGAAAAAATATGATAATTCAATGCATAATCCCAAATATGAAACTGACTGTCTGGAAATAAGGAAAGTTGAACATTCTGAGTCAAGGCAAATAAATGTTTGAATACATATATTTAGAACTTTATAAATAAAGTGCCCAACCATAGCTTAGAGTGTCACAGAAAATAAGACTTACTTACCCCAGGACACTCATCTACATGTTTGTAGAAAGCCAAACCAGTACTGAAACGAGAATCAGTAGAGGAAATGGTAAATATAAGAGTATATCGTCGATCTGAAAAGGGAGGTAAGAGATGAATCTCTACGACCGATAACAGAGAACCTTATGAAATAGACCCCGTAGAAGGAGATCACTGCATTCAATAGGCAATACTCTCTTCACATCCCTCTGACATTCACTGCACGCTGAGAGGAAAACCGGGCTCCAACTTGATGCGGAGCGCATATCAACGTAGAATCTAGCACAAACTTACTTCACCACCTCCCTTGGAGGCAAAGTTTGTAAAACTGATTTGTGGGTGTGGTGAGGGGTGTATTTATAGGCATTTTAAGGTTTGGGAAACTTTGCCCCTCCTGGTAGGAATGTATATCCCATACGTCATTAGCTCATGGACTCTTGTTAATTACATGAAAGAAAACTTTCTCTTCAACGACCACGGGGGAAAGTTTACCATAAAGAAATTTCTTAATTGTAACTCTAGCTTTATAGTCTATGTACTGGAGTGTGTTTGTGGGGTACAATATCTGGGTCGCACCTCAAGAAAGGCCAGAACACGATGGGGAGAACATTTACGTAACTGTAAAAATTGTAAAAAGAAAAAAGTCAAACACAGCATACCTGAACATTGCCTATATAAACATCAAGGCAACCCTGAAATTTACAAATTTTATCCTATAGACTATATACCCCCTTCAACAGATTACAACAGACTAATTAAATTAAGGCAATGTGAAACTTTTTGGATCCATAAACTTAATACCTTATGGCCAGCAGGCTTTAATTCAAATATTGATCTGGCAGCTTTTAATTGACAAGTTTATTTGTTCACTATTTCTGATGATTTTGCTAATTTTTTTATTTTTTGGTTAGGTAAACTATTATGTCTGTTGTTTGTGGACATAACTATAGCTTCTATCAGCTATCTGTCCCATATGGCAAGACTCTCACCACAATTAGATATTACATGCACATATAATTATTATTATTATTATTATTTTTGTGTCAGCACAGATGCTACAATGCCATAACAATACAGTTCGCTTAAAAACTCTATATATTATACATTATATATTAGTAAACTCGATATATCAAACTTACCATATGACTCTGACATTTATGACCAATCTATTATCTTTATGGTAGGAGGAATTGCTAGCGTTTTTTTGAACATTTATATTTACATATTTTAAAAAATGTAAATGGTTATATAATACCATCTTGAATACATTCACACAGTGCTATGAAATAATTCTCTCTCTTTTTGTCTTAGCACGGATATCGTGTCAGCACTGATATCATAATACTATTTTTACATAGTCCGTGCAAAAGCCTAAGCACATAATACATTGATCACACATATGTATTTGTTCGTAGATCAATTTCTATCGCTATCGGAACAATCGCAGAGTACATTGTACCTTACAAATATATTCACGTAGTGCAGCATATAATTTCTTTCACATTGTTGTTTTTTTACCAAATGATTTTAAATTGCAACAAAAGTTTTCTGTTTTTAATATGTCAAAATTCAGATGTTTTCTATATTTGTAAACAACAAATGTTATTTATAGTTGTCAGCGTAACAATGTTTCTAATAACAAATGCATGGTGTTTTATTGGTTGATACTCCAACCAATCATGACCACTTTGTCTTTTTAAATATCTTTTTCCCGCTATACCTTGTATACTTACCTGAGGAAACAGCCAGTGAGCATTACGGCCGAGAAACGCGTTGTATTTAGCTTTTAATAAATACTTTTATAATATAAATCACCTAGCATTTGTTCGCTGACTTCTCCTTTGTTCAGTTTGTTTTTATATCATGAATTCAATGGACTGAAAATTGTTCCATATACACTCTGAGCCACCACACAGCTTCAGGTGTATTCTTTGGAGTACCTCCATTATTCTCCTAGGATCATTGGTTAACACAGAACCACTGTGCCACAGACGTTTATCGTGCAGAAAATTTGGGTGCCAAAGACAAGCAAGATCTACAAAAATCTGCAAACTATCATACTACTGGCCAGAGGGATACAAATCCTAGTAGTTCAGCGTACTGACTGCTGTCTAAAGGTCAGCCTGCCCGAATGCACTACTTGCTAGTGCCAACTTTTTTGTGAGTATCCACCTGATTGCCCCCCTTGTTTCTGTGTGTCGCTTTTGGTACAGACGATATTGCACTATTAGGCGCTCTCTCCCTCTTCTATTACAACAGATCTACAACACTAATCTGACAGATTCAGCGTACTTACTGCTGTACAAAGGTCAGCCTGCCTGTATGCTCTACTTGTGAGTGCAGACTCTTTTGTGAGTATCCATTTGGCGGATGTGTATAGTAATCATATCTATCTGGTCATAAACGATATCACACCATTAGGCACTCTCTCTTTCATTTCTAATATGTAAGAACTTACCTGATAAATTCATTTCTTTCATATTAGCAAGAGTCCATGAGCTAGTGACGTATGGGATATACATTCCTACCAGGAGGGGCAAAGTTTCCCAAACCTCAAAATGCCTATAAATACACCCCTCACCACACCCACAAATCAGTTTAACGAATAGCCAAGAAGTGGGGTGATAAGAAAAAAGTGCGAAAGAATAAAAAATAAGGAATTGGAATAATTGTGCTTTATACAAAAAAATCATAACCACCACAAAAAAAGGGGTGGGCCTCATGGACTCTTGCTAATATGAAAGAAATGAATTTATCAGGTAAGTTCTTACATAAATTATGTTTTCTTTCATGTAATTAGCAAGAGTCCATGAGCTAGTGACGTATGGGATAATGACTACCCAAGATGTGGATCTTTCCACGCAAGAGTCACTAGAGAGGGAGGGATAAAATAAAGACAGCCAATTCCTGCTGAAAATAATCCACACCCAAAATAAAGTTTAAATGAAAACATAAGCAGAAGATTCAAACTGAAACAGCTGCCTGAAGTACTTTTCTACCAAAAACTGCTTCAGAAGAAGAAAACACATCAAAATGGTAGAATTTAGTAAAAGTATGCAAAGAGGACCAAGTTGCTGCTTTGCAAATCTGATCAACCGAAGCTTCATTCCTAAACGCCCAGGAAGTAGAAACTGACCTAGTAGAATGAGCTGTAATCCTTTGAGGCGGAGTTTTACCCGACTCGACATAAGCATGATGAATTAAAGATTTCAACCAGGATGCCAAAGAAATGGCAGAGGCCTTCTGACCTTTCCTAGAACCGGAAAAGATAACAAATAGACTAGAAGTCTTTCGGAAAGTCTTAGTACCTTCAACATAATATTTCAAAGCTCTAACCACATCCAAAGAATGCAATGATTTCTCCTTAGAATTCTTAGGATTAGGACATAATGAAGGAACCACAATCTCTCTACTAATGTTGTTGGAATTCACAACCTTAGGTAAAAATTCAAAAGAAGTTCGCAACACCGCCTTATCCTGATGAAAAATCAAAAAAGGAGACTCACAAGAAAGAGCAGATAATTCAGAAACTCTTCTGGCAGAAGAGATGGCCAAAAGGAACAAAACTTTCCAAGAAAGTAATTTAATGTCCAATGAATGCATAGGTTCAAATGGAGGAGCTTGAAGAGCCCCCAGAACCAAATTCAAACTCCAAGGAGGAGAAATTGACTTAATAACAGGTTTTATACGCACCAAAGCTTGTACAAAACAATGAATATCAGGAAGATTAGCAATCTTTCTATGAAAAAGAACAGAAAGAGCAGAGATTTGTCCTTTCAAGGAACTTGCAGACAAACCTTTATCCAAACCATCCTGAAGAAACTGTAAAATTCTTGGAATTCTAAAAGAATGCCAGGAAAAATGATGAAAAAGACACCAAGAAATATAAGTCTTCCAGACTCTATAATATATCTCCCTAGATACAGATTTACGAGCCTGTAACATAGTATTAATCACAGAGTCAGAGAAACCTCTTTGACTAAGAATCAAGCGTTCAATCTCCATACCTTTAAATTTAAGGATTTGAGATCCTGATGGAAAAAAGGACCTTGAGACAGAAGGTCTGGTCTTAACGGAAGAGTCCACGGTTGGCAAGAAGCCATCCGGACAAGATCCGCATACCAAAACCTGTGAGGCCATGCTGGAGCTACCAGCAGAACAAACGAGCATTCCTTCAGAATTTTGGAGATCACTCTTGGAAGAAGAACTAGAGGCGGAAAGATATAGGCAGCATGACACTTCCAAGGAAGTAACAATGCATCCACTGCTTCCGCTTGAGGATCCCTGGATCTGGACAGATACCTGGGAAGTTTCTTGTTTAGATGAGAGGCCATCAGATCTATTTCTGGAAGCCCCCACATTTGAACAATCTGAAGAAATACCTCTGGGCGAAGAGACCATTCGCCCGGATGCAACGTTTGGCGACTGAGATAATCCGCTTCCCAATTGTCTATACCTGGGATATGAACCGCAGAAACTAGACAGGAGCTGGATTCCGCCCAAACCAGAATTCGAGATACTTCTTTCATAGCTAGAGGACTGTGAGTCCCTCCTTGATGATTGATGTATGCTACAGTTGTGACATTGTCTGTCTGAAAACAAATGAACGATTCTCTCTTCAGAAGAGGCCAAGACTGAAGAGCTCTGAAAATTGCACGGAGTTCCAAAATATTGATCGGTAATCTCACCTCCTGAGATTCCCAAACCCCTTGTGCAGACAGAGACCCCCACACAGCTCCCCAACCTGTAAGACTTGCATCTGTTGAAATTACAGTCCAGGTCGGAAGAATAAAGAAGCCCCCTGAATTAAACGATGGTGATCTGTCCACCACGTCAGAGAGTGTCGTACAATCGGTTTTAAAGATATTAATTGAGATATCTTTGTGTAATCCCTGCACCATTGGTTCAGCATACAGAGCTGAAGAGGTCGCATGTGAAAACGAGCAAAGGGGATCGCGTCCGATGCAGCAGTCATAAGACCTAGAATTTCCATGCATAAGGCTACCAAAGGGAATGATTGTGACTGAAGGTTTCGACAAGCTGATATCAATTTTAGACGTCTCTTGTCTGTCAAAGATAGAGTCATGGACACTGAATCTATCTGGAAACCCAAAAAGGTTACCCTTGTCTGAGGAATCAATTAACTTTTTAGTAAATTGATCCTCCAACCATGATCTTGAAGAAACAACACAAGTCGATTCGTATGAGATTCTGCTAAATGTAAAGACTGAGCAAGTACCAAGATATCGTCCAAATAAGGAAATACCACAATACCCTGTTCTCTGATTACAGACAGAAGGGCACCGAGAACCTTTGTAAAAATTCTTGGAGCTGTTGCTAGACCAAACGGTAGAGCCACAAACTGGTAATGCTTGTCTAGGAAAGAGAATCTCAGAAACTGAAAGTGATCTGGATGAATCGGAATATGCAGATATGCATCCTGTAAATCTATTGTAGACATATAATGCCCTTGCTGAACAAAAGGCAGGATAGTCCTTACAGTTACCATTTTGAATGTTGGTATCCTTACATAACGATTCAATATCTTTAGATCCAGAACTGGTCTGAAGGAATTCTCCTTCTTTGGTACAATGAAGAGATTTGAATAAAACCCCAGCCCCCGTTCCAGAACTGGAACTGGCATAATTACTCCAGCCAACTCTAGATCTGAAACACATTTCAGAAATGCTTGAGCCTTCGCTGGATTTACTGGGACACGGGAAAGAAAAAATCTCTTTACAGGAGGTCTTATCTTGAAGCCAATTCTGTACCCTTCTGAAACAATGTTCTGAATCCAAAGATTGTGAACGGATTTGATCCAAATTTCTTTGAAAAAAACGTAATCTGCCCCCTACCAGCTGAGCTGGAATGAGGGCCGCACCTTCATGTGGACTTAGAAGCTGGCTTTGATTTTCTAGAAGGCTTGGATTTATTCCAGACTGGAGATGGTTTCCAAACTGATACCGCTCCTGAGGATGAAGGATCAGGTTTCTGTTCCTTGTTGTGACGAAAGGAACAAAAACGATTATTAGACCTGAATTTACCTTTAGATTTTTTATCCTGTGGTAAAAAAGTTCCTTTCCCTCCAGTAACAGTTGAAATAATAGAATCCAACTGAGAACCAAATAATTTATTACCCTGGAAAGAAAGGGAAAGCAGAGTAGACTTAGAAGACATATCAGCATTCCAAGTTTTAAGCCATAAAGCTCTTCTAGCTAAAATAGCTAGAGACATATACCTGACATCAACCCTAATGATATCAAAGATGGCATCACAAATAAAATTATTAGCATGTTGAAGAAGAATAATAATGCTATGAGAATTATGATCTGTTACTTGTTGCGCTAAAGCTTCCAACCAAAAAGTTGAAGCTGCAGCAACATCCGCCAAAGATATAGCAGGTCTAAGAAGATTACCTGAACACAAATAGGCTTTTCTTAGAAAAATTTCAATTTTCCTATCTAAAGGATCCTTAAAGGAAGTACCATCTGCCGTAGGAATCGTAGTACGCTTAGCAAGAGTAGAGACAGCCCCATCAACCTTAGGGATTTTGTCCCAAAACTCTAATCTGTCAGATGGCACAGGATATAATTGCTTAAAATGTTTAGAAGGAGTAAATGAATTACCCAAATTATTCCATTCCCTGGAAATTACTTCAGAAATAACACTAGGAACAGGAAAAACTTCTGGAATAACTACAGGAGATTTAAAAACCTTATCTAAACGTTTAGATTTAGTATCAAGAGGACCAGAATCCTCAATTTCTAAAGCAATTAGAACTTCTTTAAGTAAAGAACGAATAAATTCCATTTTAAACAAATATGAAGATTTATCAGCATCAACCTCTGAGACAGAATCCTCTGAACCAGAAGAACCATTATCAGAATCAGAATGATGATGTTCATTTAAAAATTCATTTGAACAATGAGAAGTTTTAAAAGATTTTTTATGTTTACTAGAAGGAGGAATAACAGACAAAGCCTTCTTAATGGATTCAGAAACAAAATCTCTTATGTTATCAGGAAAACTCTGAGTATTAGATGTTGACGGAACAGCAATAGGTAATGGAACTTTACTAAAGGAAATTTTATCTGCATTAACAAGTTTGTCATGACATTCAATACAAACAACAGCTGGAGGAACAGATACCAAAAGTTTACAGCAGATACGCTTAGCTTTGGTAGCTCCAGCACCAGGCAGCGATTTTCCTGAAGTATCTTCTGACTCAGTTGCAACGTGGGACATCTTGCAATATGTAATAGAAAAAACAACATATAAAGCAAAATAGATCAAATTCCTTAAATGACAGTTTCAGGAATGGGAAAAAATGACAGTGAACAAGCTTCTAGCAACCAGAAGCAATAAATAATGAGACTTAAATAATGTGGAGACAAAAGTGACGCCCATATTTTTTTAGCGCCAAATAAGACGCCCACATTATTTGGCGCCAAAAATGATGCCACATCCGGAACGCCGACACCTTTGACGCAAAAAAACATCAAAAAATGACGCAACTTCCGGCGACACGTATGACGCCGGAAACAGAAAAAAAATTTGCGCCAAAAAAGTCAGTGCCAAGAATGACGCAATAAAATGAAGCATTTTCAGCCCCTGCGAGCCCACAGGGAAAAAGTCAAATTTTTAAGGTAAGAAAAAAATGATTGATTCAAATGCATTATCCCAAATATGAAACTGACTGTCTGAAAATAAGGAATGTTGAACATCCTGGGTCAAGGCAAATAAATGTTTGAATACATATATTTAGAACTTTATTAAAAAAGTGCCCAACCATAGCTTAGAGTGTCACAGAAAATAAGACTTACTTACCCCAGGACACTCATCTACATGTTGTAGAAAGCCAAACCAGTACTGAAACGAAAATCAGCAGAGGTAATGGTATATATATAAGAGTATATCGTCGATCTGAAAAGGGAGGTAAGAGATGAATCTCTACGACCGATAACAGAGAACCTATGAAATAGACCCGTAGAAGGAGATCATTGCATTCAAATAGGCAATACTCTCCTCACATCCCTCTGACATTCACTGCACGCTGAGAGGAAAACCGGGCTCCAACCTGCTGCGAAGCGCATATCAACGTAGAATCTAGCACAAACTTACTTCACCACCTCCATAGGAGGCAAAGTTTGTAAAACTGATTTGTGGGTGTGGTGAGGGGTGTATTTATAGGCATTTTGAGGTTTGGGAAACTTTGCCCCTCCTGGTAGGAATGTATATCCCATACGTCACTAGCTCATGGACTCTTGCTAATTACATGAAAGAAAAGACCACAGAATTTAGGTAGGAGCTGGATTTAGCCCAAGCAAATATCCGAGATACTTCTGTCACAGCCTAAGAACTGATAGTCCCACCCTGATGATTGACATACGCCACAGTTGTGACATTGTCTGAAAAAAACAATAAACGTCTCTTCTTAAAAAAGAAACCAAACTGAAGAACTCTGACAATGCACGGAGTTCCAAAATATCAAATGGTAATCTCGCCTCCTGAGATTTCCAAACCCCTTGTGCTGACAGAGATCTTCAGACAGCCTCCCAACCTAAAAGACTCGCATCTGTAGAGATCATGGTCCAGGTTGAAAGAACCGAAGAGACCTGTAGAACTAAATGATGGTGATCTTAACCACCGAATCAAAGATAGTTAAACATTAGGATTCGAAGATATAAAAAGTGATATCCTAGAATCCCTGCACCATTATTCAGCATAAAAAACTGGAAAGGTTTCCTATGAAAATGAGCAAAGGGAATCTAATCCAATGCAGCAGCCATGAGACCTAAAACTTCCATGCATATATAGCAACTGAAGGAAATAATAGAGACTGAAGGTTCCGACAGACGGAACCCAATAAAATTGTCCCTTGTCTGTTAGAGACAAAGACATTGACACAAACTATCTGGAAACCTAAAAAAGGTGACCCTTGTGTGAGGAATCAAGAAGCTTTTGATAAAAAGATCCTCTAACCATGTCTTGAAGAAACAAAGTTGAATTGTATGAGATTCCGCAGAACAAAAAGACTGAGCCAGTACCATGAGACTGTCCAAATAAGGAACACTGAGAACCTTGAAAAGATTCTTAGAACTGTCACTAGATCAGAAGGAAAAGCAACAAATTGGTAATGCTTGTCAAAAAAGAGAATCTCAAAATGATATGCATCTATTGTATCTATTGTAAACAAATAATGCATCACTGACCAAAAAAGGCAAAATAGACTATATAAACACCATTCTAAAAGATGGTATATTTATATGACAATTCAGAAAGATTTTCTATCTTCAGAACAATGAATAGTCTTGAATAAAACCCCAAACTCATTTCCTAAAAATGGAACTGGAATAAATACCCCAGAAAACTCCAGGTCTGAGCAGCGCTTAATCCCCAATGGGTGATCAGCCGCGCTTCATCAAAACCCAAAATATATAGGACTGAAACACACTTAAGGAAAGTGTTAGCCTTACTGGAATAGCTGGAATATAATAGAGAAAAAAAAGACTTCTCACAGACGGTTTTACTCTGAATCTTATTCTGTACCCAAAATCTAAGAAATTTGGACCGAATAGAACCAAACAAATTTCAAAAAAGTCTTAACCTGCCCCTTACCAGCCAAGCTGGAATACGGCACATACATGCAAATTTAGGGAGCGGATTTTGAACTAAAAAACTTCCAATCAAAAACATGTTACTTGGGTAAGAATTTAGGATTTCGTTCCTTAGTAAGAACAACAAAACTAATATGAGCTTAAAGTTTTAGTCTTAGAACTCAATCTTGAAGCCCAGAGTTAAGAATTGAATCCAATTATGAACCAAATAATTGATTATCTTGGAAAAAAAGAAATATGGATTTTTTTAGAAATCACAAAATTCTTCTAGTTAAAACAGCTAAAGACATAGAAAAAAACTCATTTGCTAAAATATTCAATAAAATGAAGACACAAATGAAATTACTAGCATGTTAATCAAGTTAAAGGACCAGTCAACACACTGGACTTGCATAATCAACAAATGCAAGATAACAAGACAATGCAACAGCACCTAGTCTGAACTTCAAATGAGCAGTAGATTTTGTCCCTTTAACAATGCTAAATAAATCATAATCCGATACTTGATCTTATAGTATCCCAACAGAAAAATGAAGCAATTGCAACATCATCCAAATAAATCACAGGTCCAAGAAAAGTACCTGAAAATAAATAATTTTCCTTAAATAAGATACAACCATCTAAAGGAAAATAAATACTATTTTGCTATAGAAACAATAGCATATTTAGCAGGAGTAGAGATAGCCCCAATAAATTGGGGAACCCTCAAAACTGAAATTAACTGCCGGAAAAGAATATAATTAAAAAACCCTTAAAGAAGGAATAAAAGAAAATTCTCAGCCTATTCCATTCCCTAGTATCAGGAACCGGAAAACACAGAAGATTAAATAAGCAGAAATAAAATGCTAGCTAGTCTTGAAAAAGAACTAGTTACCTCAATATCCAAAATAATCAACACCTCTTCAACAAAGAACAAATGTACTCTAATAAAAATAAAAAAGTAGATTTGTTAGTGTCAATATCTGATGAATAAATTTCTGAATGAGACAAAACACCATCATAGAAGGATAATTCAGTATGTTGTTGGTCATTTGAAACTTCATCAACTAAAAAAGAAGTTTGAAAAAGACCTAAAAATTTTATTAGAAGGCGCGATGTCAGACAAAGCCTTAACATAGAATCAGAAAAATAGATTCTGTATGTAAAAGTTTATCATGATAACTTATTACAAACCATAGCTAAAGATAAACATTCATAACATTAAAATAAATGAACTGATAGGACTGATATCAGTCAACAGGAATCCGTTAGCATGTTCTGATTCAGGAACAGTATACGAAATATCTTGCAATATGTAATAGAAAAAAACAACATATAAGCAAAATTATCAAATTCCTTAAATGACATTTTCAGGAATGGGAGAAAAATGCAAAATAAATAAGCCTCTAGCAACCAGAAGTAGCAAAAAATATGAGACTTAAATAATGTGACCCACATTATTGGGGCCAAATACAACGCCCATATCTTTTGGCGCCAAATATGACGTCACATCTTCTGACGCCGAAACCGACGCCCAAATTTTTTGGCGAAAAAAACGTCAATACACATGCGTCAAAAAAATGACGTAACTACAAACAACTTCCGGTGTCAACTACGGCGCCGGAAATGACCAAATTTTGCGCCAAAAAAGTTTGCGCCAAAAATGACGCAATAAAATGAAGCATTTTCTGCCCCCGCGAGCCTAACAGCCCGCAGGGAAAAATAAATTGAAAATTTTTCAAGGTAAGAAAAAATATATATTCATATGCATTATCCCAAATAATGAAACTGACAGTCTGAATGAAGGAATACTGATTATCCTGAATCATGGCAAATATAAGTTTAAACGCATATATTTAGAACTTTACATATAAAGTGCCCAACCATAGCTTAGAGTGTCACAAAAAAATAAGACTTACTTACCCCAGGACACTCATCTACATATAGTAGATAGCCAAACCAGTACTGAAACGAGAATCAGTAGAGGTAATGGTATATAAGAGTATATCGTCGATCTGAAAAGGGAGGTAGGAGAAGAAATCTCTATGACCGATAACAGAGAACCTATGAAATAGATCCCCTAGAGGAAGACCATTGTATTCAAATAGGCAATACTCTCTTCACATCCCTCTGACATTCACTGCACTCTGAGAGGAAAACCGGGCTTCAGCCTGCTGCGAAGCGCATATCAACGTAGAATCTAGCACAAACTTACTTCACCACCTCCATGGGAGGCAAAGTTTGTAAAAACTGAATTGTGGGTGTGGTAAGGGGTGTATTTATAGGCATTTTGAGGTTTGGGAAACTTTGCCCCTCCTTGTAGGAATGTATATCCCATACGTCACTAGCTCATGGACTCTTGCTAATTACATGAAAGAAAGACCTATAAATTTTATTAGAAGGCGGGATGTCAGACAAAGCCTTTAGGATAGAATCAGAAAAACATTCTCATAGATTCCTAGGTATATCTTGTACATTAGATGTAAAAAGAATAGCAATAGATAATGCATAAATACTAATGGACTCTGCATGTAAATGTTTATCATGAAAACTTATTACAAACCATAGCTAAAGATAAAATTCATAACATTAAAATAAACGAACTTAGCTTTGGTAGGACTGATATCAGTCTTCAGGAATCCAACAGTATTTTCTGATGCAGGAACAGTTTTTGGAATATCTTGCAATATGAAATAGAAAAACAACATATAAAGCAAAATTATCAAATTCCTTAAATTACAGTTTCAGGAATGGGAAAAAATGCAAACAGAACAAGCCTCTAGAAACCAGAAGCAACTAAAAAGTGAGACTTAAATAATGTAAAAAAAACTGGCGCCAAGTATGACGCCCACATATTTTTTGGCGCCAAAAACGTCTGTAATAAACACGAGAGTCAAAAATGACGCAACTACGTGAAAACTACGACGCCAGAAATGACGTCATTGACGTCAAACAAACGTCAATCTCGCTCCAAAAATGACGCAATAAATTCTAGCATTTTTTGCCCCCGCGAGCCTAACAGCCCGCAATTTAAAGGAAAAAAGTCAATTGAAAATTTTAGGTAAGAAAAATATTTCATTCATATGCATTTTCCCAAAAAATTAAACTGACAGTCTGAAAGAAGGAAAATAAACTGATTGACCTGAATCATGGCAAATATAAAACATATATTTAGAACTTTACATATAAAGTGCCAAACCCTAGCTGAGAGTGTCATAAATAAAATAAGACTTACTTACCCAAAGACACTCATCTACATAAAGTAGATAGCCAAACCAGTACTGAAACGAGAATCAGTAGAGGTAATGGTATATAAGAGTATATCGTCGATCTGAAAAGGGAGGTAGGAGAAGAAATCTCTACAACCGATAACAGAGAACCTATGAAATAGATCCCCTAGAGGAAGACCATGGAATTCAAATAGGCAATACTCTCTTCACATCCCTCTGACATTCACTGCACTCTGAGAGGAAAACCGGGCTTCAGCCTGCTGCAAAGCGCATATCAACGTAGAAATCTAGCACAAACTTACTTCACCACCTCCATAGGAGGCAAAGTTTGTTAAACTGAATTGTGGGTGTGGTGAGGGGTGTATTTATAGGCATTTTGAGGTTTGGGAAACTTTACCCCTCCTGGTAGGAATGTATATCCATATGTCACTAGCTCATGGACTCTTGCCAATTACATGAAAGAAAATGGCATCAGAACTGATTAGTATGTTGCAGAAAGCGAACAATACTAAATAAATCAGAATCCAATTCTTGTTGCGCTAAATCTCCAACAAAAAAGTTGATGCAGCTGCAACATCAGCCAAAGAAAAACATAATTTATGTAAGAACTTACCTGATAAATTCATTTCTTTCATATTAGCAAGAGTCCATGAGCTAGTGACGTATGGGATATACATTCCTACCAGGAGGGGCAAAGTTTCCCAAACCTTAAAATGCCTATAAATACACCCCTCACCACACCCACAATTCAGTTTAACGAATAGCCAAGAAGTGGGGTGATAAGAAAAAAGTGCGAAAGCATATAAAATAAGGAATTGGAATAATTGTGCTTTATACAAAAAAATCAAAACCACCACAAAAAAGGGCGGGCCTCATGGACTCTTGCTAATATGAAAGAAATGAATTTATCAGGTAAGTTCTTACATAAATTATGTTTTCTTTCATGTAATTAGCAAGAGTCCATGAGCTAGTGACGTATGGGATAATGACTACCCAAGATGTGGATCTTTCCACACAAGAGTCACTAGAGAGGGAGGGATAAAATAAAGACAGCCAATTCCTGCTGAAAATAATCCACACCCAAAATAAAGTTTAATGAAAAATATAAGCAGAAGATTCAAACTGAAACCGCTGCCTGAAGTACTTTTCTACCAAAAACTGCTTCAGAAGAAGAAAATACATCAAAATGGTAGAATTTAGTAAAAGTATGCAAAGAGGACCAAGTTGCTGCTTTGCAAATCTGATCAACCGAAGCTTCATTCCTAAACGCCCAGGAAGTAGAAACTGACCTAGTAGAATGAGCTGTAATTCTCTGAGGCGGAGTTTTACCCGACTCAACATAGGCAAGATGAATTAAAGATTTCAACCAAGATGCCAAAGAAATAGCAGAAGCTTTCTGGCCTTTTCTAGAACCGGAAAAGATAACAAATAGACTAGAAGTCTTTCGGAAAGATTTAGTAGCTTCAACATAATATTTCAAAGCTCTAACAACATCCAAAGAATGCAACGATTTCTCCTTAGAATTCTTAGGATTAGGACATAATGAAGGAACCACAATTTCTCTACTAATGTTGTTGGAATTCACAACTTTAGGTAAAAATTGAAAAGAAGTTCCCAACACTGCCTTATCCTGATGAAAAATCAGAAAAGGAGACTCACAAGAAAGAGCAGATAATTCAGAAACTCTTCTGGCAGAAGAGATGGCCAAAAGGAACAAAACTTTCCAAGAAAGTAATTTAATGTCCAATGAATGCATAGGTTCAAACGGAGGAGCTTGAAGAGCTCCCAGAACCAAATTCAAACTCCAAGAAATGTAAGTCTTCCAGACTCTATAATATATCTCTCTAGATACAGATTTACGAGCCTGTAACATAGTATTAATCACAGAGTCAGAGAAACCTCTTTGACCAAGAATCAAGCGTTCAATCTCCATACCTTTAAATTTAAGGATTTCAGATCCTGATGGAAAAAAGGACCTTGTGACAGAAGGTCTGGTCTTAATGGAAGAGTCCACGGTTGGCAAGAGGCCATCCGGACAAGATCCGCATACCAAAACCTGTGAGGCCATGCCGGAGCTACCAGCAGAACAAACGAGCATTCCTTCAGAATCTTGGAGATTACTTTTGGAAGAAGAACTAGAGGCGGAAAGATATAGGCAGGATGATACTTCCAAGGAAGTGATAATGCATCCACTGCCTCCGCCTGAGGATCCCGGGATCTGGACAGATACCTGGGAAGTTTCTTGTTTAGATGGGACGCCATCAGATCTATTTCTGGAAGTTCCCACATTTGAACAATCTGAAGAAATACCTCTGGGTGAAGAGACCATTCGCCCGGATGTAGCGTTTGGCGACTGAGATAATCCGCTTCCCAATTGTCTATACCTGGGATATGAACCGCAGAGAGTAGACAGGAGCTGGATTCCGCCCAAACCAAAATTTGAGATACTTCTTTCATAGCCAGAGGACTGTGAGTCCCTCCTTGATGATTGATGTATGCCACAGTTGTGACATTGTCTGTCTGAAAACAAATGAACGATTCTCTCTTCAGAAGAGGCCAAAACTGAAGAGCTCTGAAAATTGCACGGAGTTCCAAAATATTGATCGGTAATCTCACCTCCTGAGATTCCCAAACTCCTTGTGCCGTCAGAGATCCCCACACAGCTCCCCAACCTGTGAGACTTGCATCTGTTGAAATTACAGTCCAGGTCGGAAGCACAAAAGAAGCCCCCTGAATTAAACGATGGTGATTTGTCCACCATGTTAGAGAGTGTCGAACAATTGGTTTTAAAGATATTAATTGAGATATCTTTGTGTAATCCTTGCACCATTGATTCAGCATACAGAGCTGAAGAGGTCGCATGTGAAAACGAGCAAAGGGGATCGCGTCCGATGCAGCAGTCATAAGACCTAGAATTTCCATGCATAAGGCTACCGAAGGGAATGATTGTGACTGAAGGTTTCGACAAGCTGCAATCAATTTTAGACATCTCTTGTCTGTTAAAGACAGAGTCATGGACTCTGAATCCATCTGGAAACCCAGAAAGGTTACCCTTGTCTGAGGAATCAATGAACTTTTTGATAAATTGATCCTCCAACCATGATCTTGAAGAAACAACACAAGTCGATTCGTATGAGATTCTGCTAAATGTAAAGACTGAGCAAGTACCAAGATATCGTCCAAATAAGGAAATACCACAATACCCTGTTCTCTGATTACAGATAGAAGGGCACCGAGAACCTTTGTAAAAATTCTTGGAGCTGTAACTAGGCCAAACGGCAGAGCCACAAACTGGTAATGCTTGTCCTGAAAAGAGAATCTCAGGAACTGATAATGATCTGGATGAATCGGAATATGCAGATATGCATCCTGTAAATCTATTGTGGACATATAATTCCCTTGCTGAACAAAAGGCAAGATAGTCCTTACAGTTACCATCTTGAACGTTGGTATCCTTACATAACGATTCAATATTTTTAGATCCAGAACTGGTCTGAAGGAATTCTCCTTATTTGGTACAATGAAGAGATTTGAATAAAACCCCATCCCCTGTTCCGGAACTGGAACTGGCATAATTACTCCAGTCAACTCTAGATCTGAAACACAATTCAGAAATGCTTGAGCTTTTAATGGATTTACTGGGACACGGGAAAGAAAAAATCTCTTTGCAGGAGGTCTCATCCTGAAACCAATTCTGTACCCTTCTGAAATAATGTTCTGAATCCAAAGATTGTGAACAGAATTGATCCAAATTTCTTTGAAAAAAACGTAACCTGCTCCCTACCAGCTGAGCTGGAATGAGGGCCGCACCTTCATGTGGACTTAGAAGCAGGCTTTGCCTTTCTAGCTGGCTTGGATTTATTCCAGACTGGAGATGGTTTCCAAACTGAAACTGCTCCTGAGGATGAAGGATTAGTCTTTTGTTCTTTGTTGAAACGAAAGGAACGAAAACGATTATTAGCCCTGTTTTTACCTTTAGATTTTTTTATCCTGTGGTAAAAAAGTTCCTTTCCCACCAGTAACAGTTGAAATAATAGAATCCAACTGAGAACCAAATAATTTGTTACCCTGGAAAGAAATAGAAAGTAGAGTAGATTTAGAAGCCATATCAGCATTCCAAGTCTTAAGCCATAAAGCTCTTCTAGCTAAAATAGCTAGAGACATAAACCTGACATCAACTCTAATAATATCAAAAATGGCATCACAGATAAAATTATTAGCATGCTGAAGAAGAAGAATAATATCATGAGAATCATGATGTGTTACTTGTTGCGCTAAAGTTTCCAACCAAAAAGTTGAAGCTGCAGCAACATCAGCCAAAGATATAGCAGGTCTAAGAAGATTACCTGAACACAGATAAGCTTTTCTTAGAAAGGATTCAATTTTCCTATCTAAAGGATCCTTAAACGAAGTACCATCTGACGTAGGAATAGTAGTACGTTTAGCAAGGGTAGAAATAGCCCCATCAACTTTAGGGATTTTGTCCCAAAATTCTAATCTGTCAGACGGTACAGGATATAATTGCTTAAAACGTTTAGAAGGAGTAAATGAATTACCCAATTTATCCCATTCATTGGAAATTACTGCAGAAATAGCATTAGGAACAGGAAAAACTTCTGGAATAACCACAGGAGATTTAAATACCTTATCCAAACGTTTAGAATTAGTATCAAGAGGACCAGAATCCTCTATTTCTAAAGCAATTAGTACTTCTTTAAGTAAAGAACGAATAAATTCCATTTTAAATAAATATGAAGATTTATCAGCATCAACCTCTGAGACAGAATCCTCTGAACCAGAAGAGTCATCAGAATCAGAATGATGATGTTCATTTAAAAATTCATCTGTAGGGAGAGAAGTTTTAAAAGATTTTTTACGTTTACTAGAAGGAGAAATAACAGACATAGCCTTCTTTATGGATTCAGAAACAAAATCTCTTATGTTATCAGGAACATTCTGCACCTTAGATGTTGAGGGAACTACAACAGGCAATGGTACTTTACTAAAGGAAATATTATCTGCATTAACAAGTTTGTCATGACAATCAATACAAACAACAGCCGGAGGAATAGCTACCAAAAGTTTACAGCAGATACACTTAGCTTTGGTAGGTCCAGCACTAGACAGCGATTTTCCTGTAGTATCTTCTGACTCAGATGCAACGTGAGACATCTTGCAATATGTAAGAGAAAAAACAACATATAAAGCAAAATTGATCAAATTCCTTAAATGACAGTTTCAGGAATGGGAAAGAATGCCAAAGAATAAGCTTCTAGCAACCAGAAGCAATAAAAAATTAGACTTAAATAATGTGGAGACAAAAAGCGATGCCCATATTTTTTAGCGCCAAATCAGACGCCCACATTATTTGGCGCCTAAATGCTTTTGGTGCCAAAATGACGCCACATCCGGAACGCCGACATTTTTGGCGCAAAATAACGTCAAAAAATGACGCAACTTCCGGCGACACGTATGACGCCGGAAACGGAAAAGAATTTTTGCGCCAAAAAAGTCCGCGCCAAGAATGACGCAATAAAATGAAAATTTTCAGCCCCCGCGAGCCTAACAGCCCACAGGGAAAAAAAGAGTCAAATTTTTGAAGGTAAGAAAAAAATGATTAATTCAAATGCATTATCCCAAATATGAAACTGACTGTCTGAAAAATAAGGAAAGTTGAACATTCTGAGTCAAGGCAAATAAATGTTTGAATACATATATTTAGAACTTTATAAACAAAGTGCCCAACCATAGCTTAGAGTGTCACAGAAAATAAGATTTACTTACCCCAGGACACTCATCTACATGTTTGTAGAAAGCCAAACCAGTACTGAAACGAGAATCAGCAGAGGTAATGGTATATATAAGAGTATATCGTCGATCTGAAAAGGGAGGTAAGAGATGAATCTCTACGACCGATAACAGAGAACCTATGAAATAGACCCCGTAGAAGGAGATCACTGCATTCAAATAGGCAATACTCTCTTCACATCCCTCTGACATTCACTGCACGCTGAGAGGAAAACCGGGCTCCAACTTGCTGCGGAGCGCATATCAACGTAGAATCTAGCACAAACTTACTTCACCACCTCCATCGGAGGCAAAGTTTGTAAAGCTGAATTGTGGGTGTGGTGAGGGGTGTATTTATAGGCATTTTAAGGTTTGGGAAACTTTGCCCCTCCTGGTAGTAATGTATATCCCATACGTCACTAGCTCATGGACTCTTGCTAATTACATGAAAGAAATGCAGGCCTGAGACTACCTGAATATAAATACGTTTTCCATAGATAAGATTCAAGTCTCCTATCTAAAAAAACTTAAGTACTATCTTCCATAGGAATAGAGGTACATTCAGCAAGAGTAGAAATAGCCCCAATAAGTTGAGGATTTTTTCCCAAAACTCTATAGAAATTGCTGGTAAAAAGTTACAATTTTTTTTTTTTAAACCTTGAAGGAATAAAATAAGTACCCCACTAATTCCATTCCTTAGAAATCATAAGAGAAATAGCATCAGGAATAGAAAAAATCCTCTGAAGCAATCACAGGAGGTTTAAAAACAGAATTTACTAGTTCTAATATCAAGAGCACTAGTTTCCATGATATCCAAAATAATTAAAACCTTTTTTTAACAAAGAACGAAAATATTTCATTTTAAATAAATAAGTAGATTTGTTAGTCTCAATATCTGAAGAAAGATCTTCTGAATCAGATAGACCCTCATCAGAAAAGGATAATTCATTACATTGTCGGTCATTTGAAATTTCATCAACCTTATGAGAAGTTTTAAAAGACCTTTATAATAATTAAAAGGCAGAATAGCAGACAAAGCCTTCTGAATAGAATCAGAAACAAATTCTTAAAATTTCATAGGTATAACATGTACATTAAAAGTTGAAGGGACAACAACAGTAAATGTACTATAAACTGATGAATACAATATCTGCATGTAAAAAGTTTATCATACAATGACATTCGGAAATATAATGCACTTAGCTTTAGTAGTACCGACATCAGGCAGTAAAGTTCTAACAGATACTTCTGAGGCAGGATCAGATTGAGACATCTTGCAAAATGTAAAATAAAAAACAACATATAAAGCAAAATGTGTCAATTTCCTTATATGACAGTTTCAGGAATGGGAAAAAAATGCAAATAGCATAGCCCTCTGACATAGAAAAAGGCAAGAGGCAAAAGCAATGGGGCAAATAAATACCGAAATTTTTTTAGCGGCAAGTATGACGCACAAAGTAAATGAAAAATTTTTTTTTGGCGCTAACCATGTCCAGAAATGACACACTCGCATCACTAACGACGCAACCCTGTGTGAACCTCTGCGTCAATTACGATGCCGGAAATGACAAACTTGCATCAACGGACGTGCCTTTTGCGCCAAAACATTCTCGCGCCAAGAGTGACGCAATAAAGTGCATTTGGCGCACCCGCGAGCCTAAGTCAGCCCGCAATTTAAAACAAAGTAGTCAATTGAAAAAAAGACTAAACCCCAGGTAAGAAAAATATTTCTTAATATTAACTTCCCCAATTATGAAACTGACAGTCTGCAAAAAGGAAATACATGAACCTGACTCATGGCAAATATAAGTACAATACATATATTTAGAACTTTATATAAATGCAAAAAGTGCCAAACCATAGCTGAAGTGTCTTAAGTAATAAAAACATACTTACCAAAAAGACACCCATCCACATATAGCAGATAGCCAAACCAGTACTGAAACAGTTATCAGTAGAGGTAACGGTATATGAGAGTATATCGTCGATCTGAAAAGGGAGGTAGGAGATGAATCTCTACGACCGATAACAGTGAACCTATGAAATAGACCCCCGTTAGGGAAATCATCGTATTCAATAAGTGATACTCCCTTCACGTCCCTCTGATATTCGCTGTACTCTGAGAGGAATCTGGATTCAACAATGCTGAGAAGCGCATATCAACGTAGAAATCTTAGCACAAACTTACTTCACCACCTCCATAGGAGGCAAAGTTTGTTAAATTGAATTGTGGGTGTGGTGAGGGGTGTATTTATAGGCATTTTGAGGTTTGGGAAACTTTGCCCCTCCTGGTAGGATTGTATATCCCATACGTCCCTAGCTCATGGACTCTTGCCAATTACATGAAAGAAAGACCTATAAATTTTATTAGAAGGCGGGATGTCAGACAAAGCCTTTAGGATAGAATCAGAAAAACATTCTCATAGATTCCTAGGTATATCTTGTACATTAGATGTAAAAAGAATAGCAATAGATAATGCATAAATACTAATGGACTCTGCATGTAAATGTTTATCATGATAACTTATTACAAACCATAGCTAAAGATAAAATTCATAACATTAAAATAAATGAACTTAGCTTTGGTAGGACTGATATCAGTCTTCAGGAATCCAACAGTATTTTCTGATACAGGAACAGTTTTTGGAATATCTTGCAATATGAAATAGAAAAACAACATATAAAGCAAAATTATCAAATTCCTTAAATTACAGTTTCAGGAATGGGATAAAAGCAAACAGAACAAGCCTCTAGAAACCAGAAGCAACTAAAAAGTGAGACTTAAATCATGTAAAAAAAACTGGCGCCAAGTATGACGCCCACATATTTTTTGGCACCAAAAACGTCTGTAATAAACACGAGAGTCAAAAATGACGCAACTACGTGAAAACTTCCGACGTCAATATATAAATATAACTGTGTTGGTTATGCAAAACTGGGGAATGGGTAAAAAAGGGATTATCTATCTTTTAAAACAATAACAATTCTGGTGTAGACTGTCCCTTTAAAACATCAGCAGAAGAATCAAACTGAAACAGCTACCAAAAACTGCTTCTGAAGAAGCAAATAAATCAAAACGGTAGAATTTAGTAAATGTATGCAAAGAAGACCAAGTTGCTGCTTTGCAAATCTGATCAACAGAAGCTTCATTCTTAAAAGCCCATGAAGTGGAGACAGACCTAGTAGAATGAGCTGTAATTCTCTGAGGCGGGATCTTACCCGACTCCAAATAAGCTTGACGAATCAAAAGCTTCAACCAAGAAGCCAAAGAAATGGCAGAAGCTTTCTGACCTTTCATAGGACCAGAAAATAAAAAGAATAGACTAGAAGTCTTTCTGAAATCTTTAGTAGCTTCAACATAATATTTCAAAGCTCTTATCTCATCCCAAGAATGTAAGGATCTTTCCAAATAATTATTTGGATTAGGACACAAGGAAGGGACAACAATTTCTCTACTAATGTTGTTAGAATTCACAACTTTAGGTAAAAATTGAAAAGAAGTCCACAAAACCGCCTTATCCTGATGAAAAATCAAAAAAGGAGATTCACTAGAAAGAGCAGATAGCTCAGAAACTCTTCTAGCAGAAGAAATAGCCAAAACGAACAACACTTTCCAAGAAAGTAGTTTAATGTCCAAAGAATGCATAGGCTCAAATGGAGGAGCCTGTAACGCCTTCAAAACCAAATTGAGACTCCAAGGAGGAGAAATTGATTTAATGACAGGCTTAATTCGAACTAAAGCCTGTACAAAACAGTGAATATCAGGAAGTCTAGCAATCTTTCTGTGGAATAAAACTGAAAGAGCAGAGATTTGTCCCTTCAAGGAACTTGCAGACAAACCTTTATCCAAACCATCCTGAAGAAACTGTAAAATTCTAGGAATTCTAAAAGATTTTCTAAAAATTTATTAGAAGAACACCATGAAATGTAAGTCTTCCAAACTCGATAGTAAATCTTCCTGGAAACAGATTTACGAGCTTGTAACATAGTATTAATCACTGAGTCAGAGAAACCTCTATGACTTAGTACTAAGCGTTCAATTTCCATACCTTCAAATTTAATGATTTGAGATCCTGATGGAAAAATGGACCTTGAGACAGTAGGTCTGGCCTTAACGGAAGTGGCCAAGGTTGGCAACTGGACATCCGAACAAGATCCGCATACCAAAACCTGTGTAGCCATGCTGGAGCCACCAGCAACACAAACGATTGTTCCATGATGATTTTGGAAATCACTCTTGGAAGAAGAACTAGAGGCAGGAAGATGTAAGCAGGATGATAATTCCATGGAATGGTTAGCGCATCTACTGCTTCCGCCTGAACATCCCTGGACCTGGACAGGTATCTGGGAAGTTTCTTGTTTAGGTGAGAGGCCATCAGATCTATCTCTGGAAGTCCCCACATCTGAACAATCTGAGAAAACACATCTGGATGGAGAGACCACTCTCCTGGATGTAAAGTCTGACGACTGAGGTAATCCACTTCCCAATTGTCTACACCTGGGATATGCAGAGATTAGACAGGAGCTGGATTCTGCCCAAGTAAGTATCCGAGATACTTCTTTCATGGCTTGAGGACTGTGAGTCCCACCTTGATGATTGACATATGCCACAGTTGTGATAGTGTCTGTCTGGAAGCAAATAAAAGGTTCTCTTTTCAACAGAGGCCAAAACTGAAGAGCTCTGAAAATATTGATTGGTAATCTCGCCTCTTGAGATTTCCAAACCCCTTGAGCAGTCAGAGATCCCCAAACAGCTCCCCAACCCGAAAGACTTGCATCTGTAGTTATCACAGTCCAGGTTGGTCGAACAAAAGAAGCCCCTTGAACTAAACGGTGATTTAACCACCAAGTCAGAGATCGTCGTACATTGGGATTTAAGGATATTAATTGTTATATCTTTGTATAATCCTTGCACCATTGATTTAGCATGCAAAGCTGGAGACGTCTCATGTGAAAACGAGCAAAAGGAATTGCGTCCGATGCTGCAGTCATGAGGCCTAAAACTTCCATGCACATAGCCACTGAAGGGAATGACTGAGACTGAAGGTGCCAACAAGCTGCAACCAATTTCAAGCGTCTCTTGTCTGTTAGAGACAGAGTCATGGACACTGAATCTATCTGGAAACCTAAAAAGGTGACCCTTGTCTGAGGAATCAAATAACTTTTTAGTAAATTGATCCTCCAACCATGTTTTCGAAGAAACAACACCAGATGATTTGTGTGAGATTCTGCAGAACGTAAAGACTGAGCTAGTACCAAGATATCGTCCAAATAAGGAAACACCGCAATACCCTGTTCTCTGATTACAGAGAATAGGGCACCTAGAACCTTTGAAGCGATTCTTGGAGCTGTTGCTAGGCCAAATGGAAGAGCATCAAATTGGTAATGCTTGTCTAGAAAAGAGAATCTCAGGAACTAATAATGTTCTGGATGAATCGGAATATGAAGGTATGCATTCTGCAAGTCTATTGTAGACATATAATATCTTTGCTGAATAAAAGGCAGAATAGTCCTTATAGTCACCATCTTGAAAGTTGGTACTCTTACATAACGATTCAAAATTTTCAGATACAGAACTGGTCTGAAAGAATTTTTCTTCTTTGGGACAATGAATAGATTTGAATAAAACCCCAGACCTTGTTCCTGAAAAGGAACTGGCATGATTACCCCTGAGGACTCCAGGTCTGAAACACACTTCAGGAAAGCCTGAGCTTTTACTGGATTGGCTGGGATACGTGAGAGAAAAAATCTTCTCACAGGAGGTCTTACTCTGAATCCTATTCAATAACCTTGAGAGACAATGCTCTGAATCCATTGATTTTGGACAAAATGTATCCAAAAATCCTTGAAAAACCTTAATCTGCCCCCCACCAGCTGAGCTGGAATGAGGGCCGTACCTTCATGCGGATTTAGGGGCTGACTTTGGTTTCTTAAATGGCTTGAATTTATTCCAATTTGAGGAAGGCTTCCAATTGGAAACAGAATCCTTGGGGAAGGATTAGATTTTTGTTCCTTATTCTGACGAAAGGAACAAAAACTGTTAGAAGCCTTAGATTTACCCTTAGGTTTTTTATCATGAGGCAGAAAACTCCCTTTCCACCAGTAATAGTTGAAATAATAGAATCCAGCTGAGAACCAAATAAATTATTACCTTGGGAAGAAAGATATAGTAATCTAGACTTAGATGTCATATCAGCATTCCAAGATTTAAGACATAAAGCTCTTCTAGCTAAAATAGCTAAAGACATGGATATAACATCAAATTTGATAATATCAAAAATGGCATCACAAATAAAATGATTAGCATATTGCAGTAAGCGAATAATGTTAGATACATCAGAATCCAATTCTTGTTGCGCTAAATTCTCCAACCAGAAAGTTGATGCAGCCGCAACATCAGCCAAAGGAAATTGCAGGTTTGAGAAGATGACCTGAATATAAATAGGCTTTCCTTAGATAAGATTCAAGCTCCCTATCTAAAGGATCCTTAAAGGAAGTACTATCTTCCATAGGAATAGTGGTACGTTTAGCAAGCGTAGAAATAGCCCCATCAACTTTGGGGATTTGTTCCCAAAACTCTATAGAATTTGCTGGTAAAGGATACAATTTTTTAAACCTTGAAGAAGGAATAAAAGAAGTACCTGGCTTATTCCATTCCATAGAAATCATATCAGAAATAGCCTCAGGAATAGGGAAAACCCCTGGAGAAACCACAGGAGGTTTAAAAAAACAGCATTTAAACGTTTATTAGACTTAACGTCAAGAGGACTGGTTACCTCAATATCCAAAGTAATTAATACTTCTTTTAATAAAAAACGCATATACTCTATTTTAAATAAATAAGTAGATTTGTCAGTGTCAATGTCTGAGGAAGGATCTTCTGTATCAGATAGATCCTCATCAGGAGGAGGATAAATTATTATGTTGTTGGTCATTTGAAATTTCAACTGAATGAGAAATTTTAAAAGACCTTTTATGTTTATTAGAAGGTGGAAATGCAGACAAAGCCTTCTGAATAGAATCAGTAACAAATTATTTAAAATTCATAGGTATATCATGTACATTAGAAGTTGAAGGAACTGCAACTGGCAATGTACTATTACTGATGGGCGCACTATCTGCATGTAAAAGTTTATCATGAAAACTATTACAAATGACATTCGGATAAATAATTTCCACAATCTTACAACAAATGCACTTAGCTTTGGTAGAACCAAATTCAGGCAGCAAAGTTCCAGCAGATACTTCTGAGGCAGGATCAGATTGCGACATCTTGCAAAATGTAAAAGAAAAAACAACATAAAGCAAAATTATCAATTTCCTTGCATGACAGTTTCAGGAATGGGAAAAAAATACAATTAGCATAGCCCTCTGATAGAGAAAAAGGCAAGAGGCAAACATCAATGGGGTATTAAAATAATGAAAAAGTTTGGCGCCAAGTATGACGCACAACGTAACAGAAATTTTTTTGGCACCAACAATAACTGAAAATGACACACTCGGGTCACTAACAATGCAACCGTGTGTAAGGCTTCGGCGTCAACGACGCCGGAAATGATGAAGTTGCGTCACAGACGTATTTTTTGCGCCAAAAAATTCTCGTGCCAAAAATAACGCAATAAAGTCTAGCATTTGGCGCACCCGCGGGCCTAATATCGCCCACAATTAGCAAGAAAAAAGTAGTCAATTTAGAAAAAAAAAACTAAACACCCGGAAAGAAAAAAAATTCTTAAATTTTTTTATTTTCTCCAAATATGAAACTGACAGTCTGCAGAAGGAAATACATGAACCCAAATCATGGCAAATATAAGTACAATACATATATTTAGAACTTTATATAAATGCATAAAGTGACAAACCATAGCTGGGGTGCCTTAAGTAACAAAAAACATACTTACCAAAAGACACCCATCCACATATAGAAGATAGCCAAACCAGTACTGAAACAGTTATCAGTAGAGGTAATGGTATATGAGAGTATATTGTCGATCTGAAAAGGGAGGTAGGAGATGAATCTCTACGACCGATAACAGAGATGCTATGAAATAGACCCCCATTAGGGAAATCATCGTATTCAATAAGTGATACTCTCTTCACGTCCCTCTGATATTCGCTGTACTCTGAGAGGAATCGGGCTTCAAAAATGTTGAGAAGTGCATATCAACGTAGAAATCTTAGCACAAAACTTACTTCACCACCACCATAGGAGGCAAAGTTTGTAAAAACTGAATTGTGGGTGTGGTGAGGGGTGTATTTATAGGCATTTTGAGGTTTGGGAAACTTTGCCCCTCCTGGTAGGATTGTATATCCCATACGTCACTAGCTCATGGACTCTTGCCAATTACATGAAAGAAATATACATGAATATATTAGAACTGTCCCTGGAAGCTTGCCTGCAAAAGAGGGGAGTGAGGATGGGACTGGTCCAAAGAAGGTGAAGCACCCTGACACTTTTGAAGAATGGTAGAGATGTTTCATGGTTTTCACCTCCTGCTATTTGAAGAAAAATCCTAGCCAGCACCATGCTATTCTAAAGTACATGGATACGATTGACTGGATGCATCATAGATTTGGTGAGGGAACCTGGAGGGATTATGATGCTGCATACAGGAGGAAAATGTCTGGTAATCCTTCCCTGATGTTTGGGATGACCCATATGCAGCTGTGGTTGCGATTGGGTCATGAAAGGTTTCCTTCTTCCGCCAAGCCGGCTGTAGCACCCGGGCTGCCCAAGGCAAAGCAGAAGACCATAGGATGCTGGAAATTTCAGGACCACCAATGTGATTGAGGTGTTAATTGCTCCTTTTGGCACATTTGCAGATACTGTGCCAATCCAAGAGGAAGGAGCCCACAGGAGCCGGAGGCAATACTAAATTACCTGCTTAAGGTAAGGGCTTCTACCCCTCTGAAGGTGGACCCTCTTGAGCCATGGCTGCGGCTCTAACTGGACAGGCAGATGGCTGCTTTGCTGTTATCCAGGATTCGGGAGGGGTTTATCATTCCGGTAAGATGCCAGGTTTTTGGGTCTACCACCCATAAAATTCTGAAGTAGGCTTATCAATTTCCCCAAGTGGTAAGAGACAAGGTGGCTAGGGAGGGGAGTCTGGGGTGGATTGTGGGCCCTTTCAGCGAAATGCCATTGCTGGACTTGGTGGTGTCCCCACTGGGAGTTGTTCCTAAGAAGGAGCAGGGTAAGTTCCACCTGATTTAACATTTGTCCTATCCTAAAGGTGGTTCAGTCAATGACGCCATTTAAAAAGAGGAAAAACCAATGGCACTACTTTGTGGGATTGTATAATAAGCACATGTTAAAACATTTGAATGTGTATACATAAGAAAAATAGGCCTGAGGGTGCTGTGTATTAAAGTTAAATTACAACAAATACACTTGCAGAGGAAAAAGGATCCTCTGTTTGTGCAAAAAGAATACACTTTTAGCACACACTTAAACCCAAAGAGAGAGCTAAAGTGTGATGTGATGTAATTAGTGCTTGGTGTTACCGCATTTAACGGACAAAAAATAAATAAAAAGATAATCTTTATTTAATCAAACATTAAAAATTGGTTCTTAAAAACAAAGGTTCTGCAACCATAAGACCATATAATAGAATATTGACTGCACCACTTTTGAAAAAAACGTTTGGCGAAACATGTCAAGGGCGGGAGGGAGTTGTTTGGGGCTCCTATCAGCTTTTTAATCTAGTTCTGTGGCTAGCTGTAATTTACTTATAACTGGCTGATCGCTTATATAATGTTTGACCTATTAATGAGTATGGTACTTGATTTGTAATAGTACCGCTATCTGCACATGGATCGCTTATATGTAGCTTGAGTTAATAAGGAGCATGGTACTGGAATTGTTATAGTACCTTTGCCTGGACCTGTAATGACGCAGTGTCTGACATGGCCCTAATATTATCAGCGCACTCTGTTCTCACCCCAGAGTGATCACGCTTAACTCTTAGTTCTGGTAATTTAGCCAAAACCTCAGTCATAACAGTAGCCATATCCTGTAATGTGATTTGTAATGGCCGCCCAGATGTACTCGGCGCTACAATATCACGCACCTCCCTCTGAGCGGGAGATGTAGGTACTGACACGTGAGGTGAGTTAGTCGGCATAACTCTCCCCTCGTTGTTTGGTGAAATTTGTTCAATTTGTACAGATTGACTTTTATTTAAAGTAGCATCAATACAGTTAGTACATAAATTTCTATTGGGCTCCACTTTGGCATTGCAAACAAATGACACAGGTATCATCCTCTGAATCAGACATGTTTAACACACTAGCAAATAAACTTGCAACTTGGAAATACAATTCAATTAGAATAATATTAAAACGTACTGTGCCTTTAAGAAGCACAGAAGATCTATGACAGTTGAAAATTAATAAATTGAAACAGTTATAGCCTCAATCCTTGTAAACAACACAACTTTAGCAAAGGTTTAATCCCATTAGCAAAGATAACAAATTCTGAAAGCAGGAAACAAATTACAGAATAAACGTTTTTTATCTCAGTCAAACTACAATTCTCACAGCTCTGCTGAGAGAAATTACCTCCCTCAAAATAGTTTTGAAGACCCTGAGCTCTGTAGAGATGAACCGGATCATGCAGGGAATACAATGAGTTGCTGACTGAAATATTTGATGCGTAGTAAAAGCGCCAAAAAACGGCCCCTCCCCCTCACACACAGCAGTGAGGAGAAACAGAAACTGTCAGAAAACAGATTAAGCAACTGCCAAGTGGAAAAATAGTGCCCAAACATTTATTCACTCAGTACCTCAGTAAATGAAAACGATTTTACATTCCAGCAAAAACGTTAAACATAATCTCTAGTTATTAAACAGCTTTATGTATTTCTTACAGTGTAATTCTAGTGAAGTACCATTCCCCAGAATACTGAAGTGTAAAGTATACATACATGACATTATATCGGTATGGCAGGATTTTCTCATCAATTCCATTATCAGAAAATAAAAACTGCTACATACCTCTATGCAGATTCATCTGCCCGCTGTCCCCTGATCTGAAGTTTACCTCTCCTCAGATGGCCGAGAAACAGCAATATGATCTTAACTACTCCGGCTAAAATCATAACAAAAACTCTGGTAGATTCTTCTTCAAACTCTGCCAGAGAGATAATAACACACTCCGGTGCTATTTTAAAATAACAAACTCTTGATTGAAGATAAAAACTAAGTATAATCACCATAGTCCTCTCACACATCCTATCTAGTCGTTGGGTGCAAGAGAATGACTGGGAGTGACGTAGAGGGGAGGAGCTATATGCAGCTCTGCTGGGTGAATCCTCTTGCACTTCCTGTTGGGGAGGAGTAATATCCCAGAAGTAATGATGACCCGTGGACTGATCACACTTAACAGAAGAAATTATTTTTGAAACCTCCAACATTGCTAGGGAACGCCTTGTTCCCCCCTTGATGGTTGATGTAGGCTACAGTCGTGATGTTGTCCGACTGAAATCTGATGAACCTGACCGCAGCTAGCTGAGGCCAAGCCTGAAGAGCATTGAATATCGCTCTTAGTTCCAGAATGTTTATCGGAAGGAGTGTCTCCTCCTGAGTCCACAAGCCCTGAGCCTTCAGGGAGTTCCAGACTGCACCCCAGCCCAGAAGGCTGGCATCTGTCGTTACTATTGTCCAATCTGGCCTGTGGAAGGTCATACCCTTGGACAGATGGACCCGAGATAACCACCAGAGAAGAGAATCCCTGGTCTCTTGATCCAGATTTAGTAGAGGGGACAAATCTGTGTAATCCCCATTCCACTGACTGAGCATGCAGAGTTGCAGCGGTCTGAGATGTAGGCGGGCAAACGGCACTATGTCCATTGCCGCTACTATTAAGCCGATTACTTCCATACACTGAGCCACTGAAGGGCGAGAAGTAGAATAAAGAACACGGCAGGAATTAAGAAGTTTTGAAAACCTGGCCTCTGTCAGGTAAATCTTCATTTCTACAGAATCTATCAGAGTCCCTAGGAAGGAAACTCTTGTGAGAGTGGATAGAGAACTTTTTTCTTCGTTCACTTTCCACCCATGCAACCTCAGAAATGCCAGAACAATGTCTGTATGGGACCTGGCGATTTGAAAATTCAACGCCTGTATTAGAATGTCATCTAGGTAAGGGGCTACTGCTATACCCCGCGGCCTTAGGACCGCTAGGAGTGACCCCAGAACCTTCGTAAAGATTCTTGGTGCCGTAGCTAACCCAAAGGGAAGAGCCACAAACTGGTAATGCCTGTCTAGGAAGGTGAACCTGAGAAACCGATGATGATCTCTGTGTATCGGAATGTGCAGATAAGCATCCTTTAAGTCCACGGTAGTCATATATTGACCCTCCTGGATCATAGGTAGGATGGTTCGAATAGTCTCCATCTTGAAAGATGGGACCCTGAGAAATTTGTTTAGGATCTTGAGATCTAAGATTGGTCTGAAGGTTCCCTCTTTCTTGGGAACCACAAAGTGATTTGAATAGAAGCCTTGCCCCTGTTCCTCCTTTGGAACTGGGTGGATCACTCCCATAACTAGGAGGTCTTGAATACAATGTAAAAATGCCTCTCTCTGTATCTGGTTTGCAGATAATTGTGAGAGATGAAATCTTCCTTTTGGGGAAGAAGCTTTGAAGTCCAGAAGATATTCCTGGGACACAATTTCCAACGCCCAGGGATCCTGGACATCTCTTGCCCAAGCCTGGGCGAAGAGAGAAAGTCTGCCCCCTACTAGATCCGTTACCGGATCGGGGGCTGATCTTTCATGCTGTCTTAGAGGCAGCAGCAGGTTTTTTGGCCTGCTTTCCTTTGTTCCAAGCCTGGTTAGGTCTCCAGACTGGCTTGGACTGGGCAAAATTTCCCTCTTGTTTTGTATTAGAGGAAGTTGAAGCTGCGCCACTCTTGAAGTTTCGAAAGGCACGAGAATTAGGCTGTTTGGTCCTTAATTTGCTGGACCTATCCTGAGGAAGGGCGTGACCTTTTCCTCCAGTAATATCAGAAATGATCTCCTTCAGTCCAGGCCCGAATAGGGTCTGCCCCTTGAAGGGAATGTTGAGAAGCTTAGACTTTGAAGTAACGTCAGCTGACCAGGATTTAAGCCATAGAGCCCTATGCGCCTGAATAGCAAAACCTGAGTTCTTAGCCGTTAGTTTGGTTAAATGAACAACAGCGTCAGAAACAAATGAATTGGCTAGCTTAAGAGCTTTAAGCATGTCAAGGATATCATCCTCTACCTGTAGAGCCTCTTCTAAAGACTCAAACCAGAAGGCCGCAGCAGCAGTGACAGGGGCAATGCATGCAAGGGGCTGGAGAATAAAACCTTGTTGAATAAACATTTTCTTAAAGTAACCCTCTAATTTTTTGTCCATTGGATCTAGAAAAGCACAACTGTCCTCAACAGGGATAGTTGTACACTTTGCTAGAGTAGAGACTGCTCCCTCCACCTTAGGGACCGTTTGCCACAAGTCCTGTGTAGCGGCATATATGGGAAACATCTTTTTAAAAACAGGAGGGGGAGAGAACGGTACACCTGGTCTATCCCATTCCTTAGTAATAATTTCTGAAAACCTCAGGTATTGGAAAAACATCAGTGTAAATTGGCACTGCGTAGTATTTATCCAATTTACACAATTTCTCTGGGACTACAATGGCATCACAGTCATCCAGAGTTGCTAAAACCTCCCTGAGCAACATGTGGAGGTGTTCAAGCTTAAATTTAAATGTAGACATATCAGAATCAGGTTGAAGTGTCTTCCCTGAGTCAGAAAAATCACCCACAGATAGAAGCTCTCCTTCTTCGGCTTCTGCACATTGTGAGGGTATATCGGACATAGCTACTAAAGTGTCAGAGAGCTCTGTATTTTTTCTAGCCCCAGAGCTGTCTCGCTTTCCTTGTAACCCTGGCAGTTTGGACAATACTTCTGTAAGAGTATGATTCATAACTGCCGCCATGTCTTGTAAAGTATACGCAATGGGCGCGCTAGATGTACTTGGCGTCCCTTGAGCGGGAGTTAAAGGCTCTGACACGTGGGGAGAGTTAGTCGGCATAACCTCCCCCTTGTCAATGTCCTCTGGCGATAAATCCTTTAAAGCCAGAATATGGTCTTTATAACTTATAGTAAGATCAGTGCATTTGATACACATTCTAAGAGGGGGTTCCACAATGGCTTCTTAACATAATGAACAAGGAGTTTCCTCTATGTCAGACATGTTTAACAGACTAGTAATGAGGCCAGCAAGCTTTGAAAACACTTTAATTAATGTGAAAAAGCAGAATATAAAAAATGGTACTGTGCCTTTAAGGGAAAAAAACAAACACAAAAACTGCAGAACAGTGAAAAAAGCAGTTAACTCTATGAAATTTTTAGTGTATATAATAGACTAAAATAGCTTTGCACCCACTTGCAAATGGATGATTAACCCCTCAGGTTCAAAAACGAAGCAAAAAAACAGTAAAAACCGTTATAACAGTCACAAGCAAACTGCCACAGCTCTACTGTGGCTCCTACCTTCCCATAAAATGACTTTTGTAGGCACAAAAACCCTTTACAGAGGTCCAATATGTCAGGGGACTCCTTCAGGGAAGCTGGATGTATCAGAATGTAAAAAACAACTGCGCAATTAGAGCGTGAAAATAGGCCCCTCCCACCATGCACTCAAAGTCAGAGGGCCTTAAAAAAATATTCCTAGGAGTAAAATAACAGCCATGTGGAAAACTAGGCCCCAAATAAAGATTTATCACCTCAGTAAAAAACATTCCTTATATATATAACGTTTTACTTACTAAGCCATAATAGAAAGTAATATGAAAATTACCCTTTACTGCAAGCATGATGCCAGTCGTTATTAAATCACTGCAATCACGCTTACCTTAACTATATCAGGCACTGTCAGCATTTTCTAGTTCTTATCTTCTAGAAAAAAATATACTGAACATACCTCAGGGCAGTTAATTCTGCAGGCCGTTCTCCCAGCTGAAGTTTCCCCATACTCTTCAGTTATGTGTCAGAACAGCAGTGGACCTTAGTTACAAACTGCTAAGATCATAAAAAACCTCAGGCAAATTCTTCTTCTAATTTCTGCCTGAGATAAAAAACATAATTTATGTAAGAACTTACCTGATAAATTCATTTCTTTCATATTAACAAGAGTCCATGAGCTAGTGACGTATGGGATATACATTCCTACCAGGAGGGGCAAAGTTTCCCAAACCTTAAAATGCCTATAAATACACCCCTCACCACACCCACAAATCAGTTTAACGAATAGCCAAGAAGTGGGGTGATAAGAAAAAAAGTGCGAAGCATATAAAATAAGGAATTGGAATAATTGTGCTTTATACAAAAAAATCATAACCACCACAAAAAAGGGTGGGCCTCATGGACTCTTGTTAATATGAAAGAAATGAATTTATCAGGTAAGTTCTTACATAAATTATGTTTTCTTTCATGTAATTAACAAGAGTCCATGAGCTAGTGACGTATGGGATAATGACTACCCAAGATGTGGATCTTTCCACACAAGAGTCACTAGAGAGGGAGGGATAAAATAAAGACAGCCAATTCCTGCTGAAAATAATCCACACCCAAAATAAAGTTTAACAAAAAACATAAGCAGAAGATTCAAACTGAAACCGCTGCCTGAAGAACTTTTCTACCAAAAACTGCTTCAGAAGAAGAAAATACATCAAAATGGTAGAATTTAGTAAAAGTATGCAAAGAGGACCAAGTTGCTGCTTTGCAGATCTGGTCAACCGAAGCTTCATTCCTAAACGCCCAGGAAGTAGAAACTGACCTAGTAGAATGAGCTGTAATTCTTTGAGGCGGAATTTTACCCGACTCAACATAGGCAAGATGAATTAAAGATTTCAACCAAGATACCAAAGAAATGGCAGAAGCTTTCTGGCCTTTCCTAGAACCGGAAAAGATAACAAATAGACTAGAAGTCTTACGGAAAGATTTCGTAGCTTCAACATAATATTTCAAAGCTCTAACAACATCCAAAGAATGCAATGATTTCTCCTTAGAATTCTTAGGATTAGGACATAATGAAGGAACCACAATTTCTCTACTAATGTTGTTGGAATTCACAACTTTAGGTAAAAATTCAAAAGAAGTTCGCAACACCGCCTTATCCTGATGAAAAATCAGAAAAGGAGACTCACACGAAAGAGCAGATAATTCAGAAACTCTTCTAGCAGAAGAGATAGCCAAAAGGAACAAAACTTTCCAAGAAAGTAATTTAATGTCCAATGAATGCATAGGTTCAAACGGAGGAGCTTGAAGAGCTCCCAAAACCAAATTCAAACTCCATGGAGGAGAAATTGACTTAATGACAGGTTTTATACGAACCAAAGCTTGTACAAAACAATGAATATCAGGAAGAATAGCAATCTTTCTGTGAAAAAGAACAGAAAGAGCGGAGATTTGTCCTTTCAAAGAACTCGCGGACAAACCCTTATCTAAACCATCCTGAAGAAACTGTAAAATTCTCGGTATTCTAAAAGAATGCCAAGAAAAATGATGAGAAAGACACCAAGAAATATAAGTCTTCCAGACTCTATAATATATCTCTCGAGATACAGATTTACGAGCCTGTAACATAGTATTAATCACGGAGTCAGAGAAACCTCTATGACCAAGAATCAAGCGTTCAATCTCCATACCTTTAAATTTAAGGATTTCAGATCCGGATGGAAAAAAGGACCTTGAGACAGAAGGTCTGGTCTTAACGGAAGAGTCCATGGTTGGCAAGATGCCATCCGGACAAGATCCGCATACCAAAACCTGTGAGGCCATGCCGGAGCTATTAGCAGAACAAACGAGCATTCCCTCAGAATCTTGGAGATTACTCTTGGAAGAAGAACTAGAGGCGGAAAGATATAGGCAGGATGATACTTCCAAGGAAGTGATAATGCATCCACTGCCTCCGCCTGAGGATCCCGGGATCTGGACAGATACCTGGGAAGTTTCTTGTTTAGATGAGAGGCCATCAGATCTATCTCTGGGAGCCCCCACATTTGAACAATCTGAAGAAATACCTCTGGGTGAAGAGACCATTCGCCCGGATGCAACGTTTGGCGACTGAGATAATCCGCTTCCCAATTGTCTACACCTGGGATATGAACCGCAGAGATTAGACAGGAGCTGGATTCCGCCCAAACCAAAATTCGAGATACTTCTTTCATAGCCAGAGGACTGTGAGTCCCTCCTTGATGATTGATGTATGCCAAAGTTGTGATATTGTCTGTCTGAAAACAAATGAACGATTCTCTCTTCAGAAGAGGCCAAAACTGAAGAGCTCTGAAAACTGCACGGAGTTCCAAGATATTGATCGGTAACCTCACCTCCTGAGATTCCCAAACTCCTTGTGCCGTCAGAGATCCCCACACAGCTCCCCAACCTGTGAGACTTGTATCTGTTGAAATTACAGTCCAGGTCGGAAGAACAAAAGAAGCCCCCTGAATTAAACGATGGTGATCTGTCCACCACGTTAGAGAGTGCCGAACAATCGGTTTTAAAGATATTAATTGATATATCTTCGTGTAATCCCTGCACCATTGGTTCAGCATACAGAGCTGAAGAGGTCGCATGTGAAAACGAGCAAAGGGGATCGCGTCCGATGCAGCAGTCATAAGACCTAGAATTTCCATGCATAAGGCTACCGAAGGGAATGATTGAGACTGAAGGTTTCGACAGGCTGTAATCAATTTTAGACGTCTCTTGTCTGTTAAAGACAAAGTCATGGACACTGAATCTATCTGGAAACCCAGAAAGGTTACCCTTGTTTGAGGAATCAAAGAACTTTTTGGTAAATTGATCCTCCAACCATGATCTTGAAGAAACAACACAAGTCGATTCGTATGAGACTCTGCTAAATGTAAAGACGGAGCAAGTACCAAGATATCGTCCAAATAAGGAAATACCACAATACCCTGTTCTCTGATTACAGACAGAAGGGCACCGAGAATCTTTGTGAAAATTCTTGGAGCTGTAGCAAGGCCAAACGGTAGAGCCACAAATTGGTAATGCTTGTCTAGAAAAGAGAATCTCAGGAACTGATAATGATCTGGATGAATCGGAATATGCAGATATGCATCCTGTAAATCTATTGTGGACATATAATTCCCTTGCTGAACAAAAGGCAATATAGTCCTTACAGTTACCATCTTGAACGTTGGTATCCTTACATAACGATTCAATAATTTTAGATCCAGAACTGGTCTGAAGGAATTCTCCTTCTTTGGTACAATGAAGAGATTTGAATAAAACCCCATCCCCTGTTCCGGAACTGGAACTGGCATAATTACTCCAGCCAACTCTAGATCTGAAACACAATTCAGAAATGCTTGAGCTTTCACTGGATTTACTGGGACATGGGAAAGAAAAAATCTCTTTGCAGGAGGTCTCATCTTGAAACCAATTCTGTACCCTTCTGAAACAATGTTCTGAATCCAAAGATTGTGAACAGAACTGATCCAAATTTCTTTGAAAAAACGTAACCTGCCCCCTACCAGCTGAACTGGAATGAGGGCCGTACCTTCATGTGAACTTAGAAGCAGGCTTTGCCTTTCTAGCAGGCTTGGATTTATTCCAGACTGGAGATGGTTTCCAAACTGAAACTGCTCCTGAGGACGAAGGATCAGGCTTTTGTTCTTTGTTGAAACGAAAGGAACGAAAACGATTGTTAGCCCTGTTTTTACCTTTAGACTTTTTATCTTGTGGTAAAAAAGTTCCTTTCCCACCAGTAACAGTTGAAATAATAGAATCCAACTGAGAACCAAATAATTTGTTTCCCTGGAAAGAAATGGAAAGTAGAGTTGATTTAGAAGCCATATCAGCATTCCAAGTCTTAAGCCATAAAGCTCTTCTGGCTAAGATAGCCAGAGACATAAATCTAACATCAACTCTAATAATATCAAAAATGGCATCACAGATGAAATTATTAGCATGCTGGAGAAGAATAATAATATCATGAGAATCACGATTTGTTACTTGTTGCGCTAGAGTTTCCAACCAAAAAGTTGAAGCTGCAGCAACATCAGCCAATGATATAGCAGGTCTAAGAAGATTACCTGAACATAGATAAGCTTTTCTTAGAAAAGATTCAATTTTTCTATCTAAAGGATCCTTAAACGAGGTACCATCTGATGTAGGAATGGTAGTACGTTTAGCAAGGGTAGAAATAGCCCCATCAACTTTAGGGATTTTGTCCCAAAATTCTAATCTGTCAGGCGGAACAGGATATAATTGCTTAAAACGTTTAGAAGGAGTAAAAGAATTACCCAATCTATCCCATTCCTTAGCAATTACTGCAGAAATAGCATTAGGAACAGGAAAGACTTCTGGAATAACCGCAGGAGCTTTAAAAACCTTATCCAAACGTATAGAATTAGTATCAAGAGGACTAGAATCCTCTATTTCTAAAGCAATTAGTACTTCTTTAAGTAAAGAGCGAATAAATTCCATCTTAAATAAATATGAAGATTTATCAGCATCAATCTCTGAGACAGAATCCTCTGAACCAGAAGAGTCCAAAGAATCAGAATGATGGTGTTCATTTAAAAATTCATCTGTAGAGAGAGAAGATTTAAAAGACTTTTTACGTTTACTAGAAGGAGAAATAACAGACAAAGCCTTCTTTATGGATTCAGAAACAAAATCTCTTATGTTATCAGGAACATTCTGCACCTTAGATGTTGAGGGAACTGCAACAGGCAATGGTACATCACTAAAGGAAATATTATCTGCATTAACAAGTTTGTCATGACATTTAATACAAACAACAGCTGGAGGAATAGCTACCAAAAGTTTACAGCAGATACACTTAGCTTTGGTAGATCCAGCAGGCAGAGGTTTTCCTGTAGTATCTTCTGGCTCAGATGCAACGTGAGACATCTTGCAATATGTAAGAGAAAAAACAACATATAAAGCAAAATAGATCAAATTCCTTATAAGACAGTTTCAGGAATGGGAAAAAAATGCCAAACATCAAGCTTCTAGCAACCAGAAGCAAATGAAAAATGAGACTGAAATAATGTGGAGACAAAAGCGACGCCCATATTTTTTGGCGCCAAAAAAGACGCCCACATTATTTGGCGCCTAAATGCTTTTGGCGCCAAAAATGACGCCACATCCGGAACGCCGACATTTTTGGCGCAAAATAACGTCAAAAAAATGACGCAACTTCCGGCGACACGTATGACGCCGGAAACGGAAATGAATTTTTGCGCCAAAAAAGTCCGCGCCAAGAATGACGCAATAAAATGAAGCATTTTCAGCCCCCGCGAGCCTAACAGCCCACAGGGAAAAAAGTCAAATTTTTAAGGTAAGAAAAATATGATAATTAAAGCATAATCCCAAATATGAAACTGACTGTCTGGAAATAAGGAAAGTTGAACATTCTGAGTCAAGGCAAATAAATGTTTGAATACATATATTTAGAACTTTATAAATAAAGTGCCCAACCATAGCTTAGAGTGTCACAGAAAATAAGACTTACTTACCCCAGGACACTCATCTACATGTTTGTAGAAAGCCAAACCAGTACTGAAACGAGAATCAGTAGAGGAAATGGTAAATATAAGAGTATATCGTCGATCTGAAAAGGGAGGTAAGAGATGAATCTCTACGACCGATAACAGAGAACCTGAGAATGAAATAGACCCCGTAGAAGGAGATCACTGCATTCAATAGGCAATACTCTCCTCACATCCCTCTGACATTCACTGCACGCTGAGAGGAAAACCGGGCTCCAACTTGCTGCGGAGCGCATATCAACGTAGAATCTAGCACAAACTTACTTCACCACCTCCCTTGGAGGCAAAGTTTGTAAAACTGATTTGTGGGTGTGGTGAGGGGTGTATTTATAGGCATTTTAAGGTTTGGGAAACTTTGCCCCTCCTGGTAGGAATGTATATCCCATACGTCACTAGCTCATGGACTCTTGTTAATTACATGAAAGAAAAAACAGTACAACGCCGGCACCGTTTAAAAATAACAAACTTTTGATTGAAGATAAACTACACTAATTCACCACATCTCTCTAGCTACTTCCCTTGTCGAGAGCTGCAAGAGAATGACTGGAGGTGGCAGTTAGGGGAGGAGCTATATAGACAGCTCTGCTGTGGGTGATCCTCTTGCAGCTTCCTGCTGGGAAGAATATGCCACAAGTAATGGATGAATCCGTGGACTGGATACACCTTACAAGAGAAATATGTATGTGTATATCACTAAAAGTGAGTCACTAAAAAGTAAGTGAGTGAATAGCTGTTGGCGTGTAGCTATTCTAAAATAAAAAGTTCCTTTATAATCCCAAAGATGGAAATATTATCCTAAAAGAAATAGTGTTGTGTCCTAAGTTAGAGTGATCTGTAATGATCTTATAGACGTTCTTTTCTTTATATGTTGGTGATGTTTTCTTTCAAATCAGAAGTAACTTTCAAAGTCCTAAAAAAGAATAAACAAACATAGTGCAATAATGCTACTAACCAAAAAGGGTAATAGGTGATGCGCTTACCAATGAAACCTGAGCAGTGATAACAGAATTTATGTTTACCTGATAAATTTCTTTCTCCTACGGTGTGTCCGGTCCACGGCTTCATCCTTACTTCTGGGATATTCTCATTCCATACAGGAAATGGCAAAGAGAGCACACAGCAAAGCTGTCCATATAGCCCCCCCTCTGGCTCCGCCCCACAGTCATTCGACCGACGGTTAGGAGAAAAAGGAGAAACCATAAGGTGCCGTGGTGACTGTAGTGTACGAAAAACAAAAATTTTAAACCTGACTAAAAGCCAGGGCGGGCCGTGGACCGGACACACCGTAGGAGAAAGAAATTTATCAGGTAAACATAAATTCTGTTTTCTCCTACATTGGTGTGTCCGGTCCACGGCTTCATCCTTACTTGTGGGAACCAATACCAAAGCTTTAGGACAAGGATGAAGGGAGGGAACAAGTCAGATAACCTAAACGGAAGGCACCACTGCTTGCAAAACCTTTCTCCCAAAAATAGCCTCCGAAGAAGCATAAGTATCGAATTTGTAAAATTTGGTAAATGTATGCAGAGAAGACCAAGTCGCTGCCTTACAGATCTGTTCAACAGAAGCCTCATTCTTGAAGGCCCATGTGGAAGCCACAGCTCTAGTAGAGTGAGCTGTAATTTGTTCAGGAGGCTGCCGTCCGGCAGTCTCATAAGCTAACCGGATGATGCTTTTTAGCCAAAAGGAAAGAGAGGTAGCAGTAGCTTTCTGACCTCTCCTCTTACCAGAATAGACGACAAACAAGGATGATGTCTGTCTGAAATCCTTTGTTGCTTCTAAATAGAATTTTAAAGCACGAACCACATCTAGGTTATGTAACAAACGTTCCTTCTTCGAAACTGGATTCGGACACAGAGAAGGAACAACTATTTCCTGGTTAATATTCCTGTTGGAAACCACCTTTGGAAGAAAACCAGGCTTGGTACGTAAAACTACCTTATCCGTATGAAAAACCAGATAGGGTGAAGTACACTGCAAAGCAGACAATTCAGAAACTCTTCTAGCAGAAGAAATAGCAACCAAAAACAGAACTTTCCAAGATAGTAACTTAATATCTATGGAATGTAAAGGTTCAAACGGAACCCCTTGAAGAACTGAAAGAACTAAATTTAGACTCCATGGAGGAGTCATAGGTCTGTAGACAGGCTTGATTCTGACTAATGCCTGTACAAACGCTTGTACATCTGGCACGACTGCCAGATGTTTGTGCAACAAGACAGACAGAGCAGATATCTGTCCTTTTAGAGAGCTAGCTGACAGACCTTTCTCCAAATCCTCTTGAAGAAAGGAAAGTATCCTAGGAATCCTAATTTTACTCCATGAGTAACCCTTGGATTCGCACCAACAGATATATTTTTGCCATATCTTATGGTAAATTTTCCTGGTCACAGGCTTTCTGGCCTGAACCAGAGTATCTATAACAGATTCTGAAAACCCACGCTTAGATAGAATCAAGCGTTCAATTTCCAAGCAGTCAGTTGCAGAGAAACTAGATTTGGATGTTCGAATGGACCTTGTACTAGAAGGTCCTGTCTTAAAGGTAGCTTCCATGGTGGAGCCGATGACATATTCACCAGGTCTGCATACCAAGTCCTGCGTGGCCATGCAGGAGCTATTAGAATCACTGAAGCTTTCTCCTGTTTGATCCTGACTACTAGCCTGGAAGGAGAGAAAACGGTGGAAACACATAAGCTGGATTGAACGACCAAGGCGCTACTAATGCATCTACTAGTGTCGCCTTGGGATCCCTGGATCTGGACCCGTAGCGTGGAACCTTGGAGTTCTGACGAGACGCCATCAGATCCATATCTGGAATGCCCCATAGTTGAGTTAACTGGGCAAAGACCTCTGGGTGAAGTTCCCTCTCCCCCGGAAAGTCTGACGACTCAAATAATCCGCCTCCCAGTTGTCTACTCCTGGGATGTGAATTGCAGATAGATGGCAGGAGTGATCCTCCGCCCATTTGATGATCTTGGATACCTCTCTCATCGCCAGGGAACTCTTTGTCCCTCCCTGATGATTGATGTACACTACAGTCGTCATGTTGTCCGATTGAAATCTTATGAATTTGGCCTTCGCTAGTTGAGGCCAGGCCAGGAGCGCATTGAATATCGCTCTCAGTTCCAAAATGTTTATCGGGAGGAGAGACTCTTCCCAAGACCATAGACCCTGAGCTTTCAGGGAGTCCCAGACCGCACCCCAGCCTAAGAGACTGGCGTCGGTCGTGACAATGTTCCACTCTGGAGTGCGGAAACTCATTCCCTAAGACAGGTGATCCTGGGACAACCACCAGAGGAGTGAGTCTCTGGTTTTCTGGTCCATTTAAATCTGGGGAGACAAGTCTGCATAATCCCCATTCCACTGTTTGAGCATGCACAGTTGCAATGGTCTTAAATGAATTCGAGCAAAAGGAACCACGTCCATTGCCGCAACCATTAGTCCTATTACCTCCATGCACTGAGCTATGGAGGGCTGAGGAATAGATTGAAGAACTCGGCAAGCGTTCAGAAGCTTTAACTTCCTGACCTCTGTCAGAAAGATCTTTATTTCTACGAAGTCTATTATTGTTCCCAGAAAGGGAACCCTTGTGGATGGGGACAGGGAACGTTTATCTATGTTCACCTTCCACCCGTGAGATCTGAGAAAGGCTAAAACAATGTCTGTATGAGCCCTTGCTTTGGGAAGGGACGACGCTTGTATTAGAATGTCGTCTAGGTAAGGTGCTACTGCAATGCCCCTCGGCCTTAGCACCGCTAGAAGGGACCCTAGCACCTTTGTGAAAATTCTGGGAGCAGTGGCTAAACCGAACGGAAGAGCCACGAACTGGTAATGTTTGTCCAAAAAGGCGAACCTCAGGAACTGATGGTGATCTTTGCGGATAGGAATATGCAGGTACGCATCCTTTAAGTCCACGGTAGTCATGTATTGACCCTCCTGGATCGTTGGTAAAATTGTCCGAATGGTTTCCATTTTGAATGATGGAACTCTGAGGAATTTGTTTAGAATTTTTAAGTCCAGAATTGGCCTGAAAGTTCCTTCTTTTTTGGGAACTACAAACAGGTTTGAGTAAAAACCCAGTCCTTGTTCCGCTGTTGGAACTGGGTGTATCACTCCCATCTTTAATAGGTCTTCTACGCAACGTAAGAATGCCTGTCTCTTTATCTGGTCTAAAGATAAGCGAGACATGTGGAACCTTTCCCTTGGAGGAAGTTCCTTGAACTCTAGAAGATACCCCTGAGAAACAATTTCTAGTGCCCAGGGGTCCGGAACATCTCTTGCCCAAGCCTGAGCAAAGAGAGAAAGTCTGCCCCCTACTAGATCCAGTCCCGGATCGGGGGCTTCCCCTTCATGCTGTCTTGGTAGCAGCAGCAGGCTTTTTAGCCTGTTTTCCCTTGTTCCAGCCTTGCAATGGTTTCCATGCTGGTTTAGGCTGGGAAGTGTTACCCTCTTGTCTAGAGGCTGCAGAGTTAGAAGCCGGTCCGTTCCTGAAATTGCGAAAGGAACAAAAATTAGACATTCTTTGCTTTGAAAGGCCTATCCTGTGGAAGGGCATGGCCCCTTCCCCCAGTGATGTCTGAAATAATCTCCTTCAATTCTGGCCCGAAAAGGGTCTTACCTTTGAAAGGAATATTAAGCAATTTTGTTTTGGACGACACATCCGCCGACCAAGATTTTAGCCAAAGCGCCCTGCGCGCCACTATTGCAAAACCTGAATTTTTCGCCGCTAATTTAGCCAATTGAAAAGCAGCATCCAAAATAAAGGAATTAGCCAACTTTAGTGCGTGAATTCTGTCCATGACCTCATCATATGGAGTCTCCTTTTGGAGCGAATTTTCTAGTTCATCGAACCAAAAAGACGCCGCCGTGGTGACAGGAATAATACACGAAATTGGTTGAAGAAGGAAACCTTGCTGAACAAAAATCTTCTTAAGCAATCCTTCCAATTTTTTATCCATAGGATCTTTGAAAGCGCAACTGTCCTCTATAGGAATAGTTGTGCGCTTAGCCAACGTTGAAACTGCCCCCTCTACCTTAGGGACCGTTTGCCATGCATCCCTTCTGGGGTCGACAATGGGGAACATTTTCTTAAATATAGGAGGGGGAACAAAAGGTACACCTGGCTTCTCCCACTCCTTAGTCACTATGTCTGCCACCCTCTTGGGTATCGGAAACGCATCAGCGTGCACTGGGACCTCTAAGAATTTGTCCATTTTGCATAACTTCTCTGGAATCACCAAAGTATCACAATCATCAAGTGTAGCTAGCACCTCCTTAAGCAGAGCGCGGAGATGTTCTAGCTTAAATTTAAATGCCACAATATCAGGTTCTGCCTGCTGAGAAATTTTTCCTGAGTCAGAAATTTCTCCCTCGGACAGACCCTCCCTCACTGCCAACTCAGATTGATGTGAGGGCATAACAGATAAATTATCTTCTGCGCCAACTTGCTCATCCTCTGTATTTAAAACTGAGCAATCACGCTTTCTAGGAAATGCTGGCAGTTTGGATAAAAGAGCTGCTAGAGAATTATCCATTACTGCTGTTAATTGCTGCATAGTAACAAGCATTGGAGCGCTAGATGTACTAGGTACCGCCTGCGCGGGCAAAGCTGGTATTGACACAGAAGGAGAGGATGATGAACTATCCCCACTACCTTCATTTAAAGAATCATCTTGGGCAACATTATTAACTGTGACAGAACTGTCCTTAATCTGTTTGGACGCCATGGCACAATTTGCACATATATTTAACGGGGGAACCACCTTGGCCTCCATACACACAGAACATAGGCTATCTAAAGGTAAAGACATGTTAAACAGACTTAGGCAGACTTTTAAAGCAATAAAAAATTTTTTAAACAAAACCGTTACTGTCTCTTTAAATAATAAAAAGGGCACACTTTATTTCTGAATGATAGAAAAACATCAAAGAAATATCCGATCCTTATGAAATTTATACCCCAGTGTCTTAATGCTTTGAAAGTATTGCACACCAATTTTCAAGCCACTTAACCCCTAAATGTCCAAACCAGAGCTAAAATAACAATTAAACGGTTTAAAACACACTACAGTCCCTGCCACAGTCTTTGCTGCGGCGTTTACCTTCCTTAGGGGTTATTCACAACAGTAATAAGCCTCTCTGAAGTCCTTTCCTAAGCCTCTGGACCTTCCACGTGAAGCTGCATGACCTGCCTAGTGAAAAGTAACTGCACAACTGAGGCGCGAAAATGAGGCCTCCTCCCTCTGCATTCCATAGTGAAGGGGCCTTTCTGACAAGATTAGGTGTCTAAACGGCTGCCAGGCGCAAATAAAGTTCCCCAAAAGTGTTTCAAAGTTTGCAAAACACTCCAAATGTCACCTAAACATGATAAAAACCAAACGACTTAGCCCATAATAGTGTCAACCAGCATAGAGCCCAAGTTGTAAGCCTTAATTCTGTTACTGAGTCTAAGAAAATGGCTTACCTATCCCAGAAGGGAAAACTGACAGTCTTATAGCATTACTAGGTCTTGTTAGAAAAGTGACTGATCATACCTGAAGCAGATAAGCCTGCAAACTGTTCCCCCCAACTGAAGTTCTCTGGTTTCAACAGTCCTGCGTGGGAACAGCAATGGATTTTAGTTACTGGTGCTAAAATCATACTCCTCTTTTAACAGAAATCTTCATCACTTTCTGTTGTAGAGTAAATAGTACAAACCGGCACTATTTTAAAATAACAAACTCTTGATATAAGAAATAAAACTACAACTAACACCACATACTCTTTACCATCCCCGTGGAGATGCTACTTGTACAGAGCGGCAAAGAGAATGACTGGGGGGCGGAGCCAGAGGGGGGGCTATATGGACAGCTTTGCTGTGTGCTCTCTTTGCCATTTCCTGTAGGGAATGAGAATATCCCACAAGTAAGGATGAAGCCGTGGACCGGACACACCAATGTAGGAGAAATCAGTAGTGTCTATGCATTTCGGTCCTCAACTAGGACCTTTCTCAAAACTGATCCTAGTATCTTTTGTTCACATTTTTTCATTCCATTTTTTTTCTTTTTTTTTCTCATCACATCACATATTTTTTCACTCCTCACATTTTTAAATTTTTACGGATTTTTTTCCTATACATATCAACTTGGACATATCAACTTGGACACATATTGGATATAAATTTTGGGACATAAATCTACATAAATCTATTTGATTATATTGGACTATTTTTGACTGTCATTTTGGATTTTTATTTTTGGACTTTCATGGATTCTAAATGGATTTAGGACTTTCACCACATTACAGAAAGCATATCAGACAAAAATTCCTTTTAGCTTGGTGCTGTGTTGCTCCACAGTGGGATCCTGCATACAGCTCTGAATTCCTGTGTGTGAAGGGAGTCTTCAGCTGTGCAGTGTCTGCTGTTTTCACCCTTGGGTGATTAAAGATCTACTCAACGGCCATTTTGTTCCCTAACGTGGGAACTTTCTTAAGAGGTTGATCTATAATTGGTGGGTTGTAACCTCCTTAAATACCCAATGATTTGAATGTATGTTATTGCCAATTTTTGCAAACACATAAATATATACAATAATAAATTTTCATATTCCTAAAAGACTATAAAAAGTGCATCATAATAATACATAAACATTCAAACCATGAAATCGCTAATTTAACATTTAAAAGCATACATATATATTATACTATATTTTGAGTTAAAATAAATATATAATAATAAATTCAGATACTAAGATGGCCTACCGTACCTAATATTCCCAGGCAGTCTCCTATCCAGGTATTGACCAGGCCTGACCCTGCTTAGCTTCCAAGATCAGACAGGATTGGGTACATTCAGGGAAGTGTGGCAGTAGGCTATATATTTTATATGTTCTATAATGTTAGTCTCTGAACAAATTTTGTTTTTAAAATTATGATTCATCCTCATTATTATGATTTTAATAGTAATAAAGTAAAAAAAAAAAAAAAAAACTATAAAAGCTAAAAACCTACATTATTCATCTTGACCCATGATCGTTCCTATTGTGATAATAATTATTAAATATAAATACAAACTAGGAAGATATATTGTATCTGATAATATCGTATTTTAAAACCATAATAAAACACATTATAATAATTATTAAAATTGATCTAATGTTTAATATCATGACATATTTATAAGTCAAGGTATATGTTAGTGTATTTACAAGTATATAATACCTTAAATTATGACTTCAAGCATTTATATATCCTTATTTACACTATAGAACATTCACACAAAGAATTTTAAATCAAGAATGCCTGAATGTCAAGATCAATATTTAGACCCTCTGGATGTAGGCTTTTAAAGTATATATCCAAAAGGTTTATCTTCTTCTAAGTTTTAATAGTCTATTATGATCAAGTTTATTTGGTGGTATCCATTCTAATATCTTGATCTCTAGCCCTATTGGATTGCTATTGTGTGTTATTCTAAAATGTTCAGACACACTATGATTTTCAAATGCATTTCTATATTTTTCAGCATTTATCTATTGCGATTTTAGAAGATTTGCAGACACTATTGTGATTATTGTTTTTTATAGTTTTTTTAACACTGCCTTTTATAACGACAATCATGTCATATGTATAAATTGGTATTATGTTATCTGATTAAATATCTACATATTTTAACTACCTTTTGATTCCACCTTAAGCTTTTTTAATCCCCATTAAGGGGTTACCTTAGCGCTTCCCTGTTGCATACTTGTATATCTATATCCTAGTCCTTTGAGTTGTACCATTAGCTTAAAGGGACACAGAACCCAATTTTTTTCTTTTGTGATTCAGATAGAGTATGCAATCTTAAGCAACTTTCTAATTTACTCATATTATCACATTTTCTTCATTCTCTTGGTATCTTTAGTTAAAATGCAAGAATTTAAGTTTAGATGCCGGCCCATTTTTGGTGAACAACCTGGGTTGTTCTTGCTGATTGGTGGATATATTCACCCACCAGACACAAGTGCTGTCCAGGGTCCTGAACATTTTTTTTAGCTTAGATGCCCTTCTTTCAAGTACAGATAGGAAGAGAACAAAGAAAAATTGATAATAGGAGTAAATTAGAAAGTTGCTTAAATTGCATGCTCTATCTGAATCACAAAAGAAAACATTTGGGTTCAGTGTCCCTTTAAGAGATATACCACTTTATATGTGTTGACAACACTTTTACATTTCATATCAGTCTGAGTAATGGAATCTCATGAGTACATAGGTATTTCATACTAGGAGGGTTCTCTAAGTATTTTTATCGCTATATTGTGTTTCATGTATCTCATTGTTTCCTTATGCAAGTGCTGCTGTAATACTGTGTCTTATATCTTTAATTGGTTCCCACTTTTGTGAAAATGCTCAATATCTTCATATTCCTTTTTGCTACCTCTTGTCTCTATAACAAACTACTTTATTCAATTACTCCTTCCCCCTCACCACCTGCACTGTTCATTAGCCCATCTCTCTTAAACTCACCTTACTTTTGTACTCATGAACTTTATCTATTCCTAAACACTCTCTCTCCCCCTTGCACCTTGCCTCAAAAACAGGCTCATAACTGCAAATCTGTATCTCATCTCATGTCACTCTCCCTCTTACTTATACTAGTTGCTGGTGACATCTCCCCTAATCCTGGTCCCCAAGAACTTCCTAGCCATGCACATCCATGTGTACCATTCCATAGACTCAGAAACAAAACTCTGGTAACCTTACTCACATTCCTCTTGCATCTAAAGCCACTACCCCTTTCATTGTGCGCTCTGGAACTCTCGCTCTCTTTGCAACAAGCTCACTTCTATACATGACCTCTTTTTTTAAGATTTTTATTGAGGTGAAAGATAAAGTAATACATAGTAACCACATACATAGGCCTCCAGCCAGTGGGGGCAGTTTAGAAAAGTATACATCACTGTTTATACACAGAGCGTTACATCAAAAATAGGAGGCATGTAAACATTACAGAAAATGAGAAACTAATAACCATAAGCAATTCCAAGAAATGTAATGTAATCTAAGTGGTTAATAAACCTGTGAATCAACCTCAGATTTTAAAGTTTCTGGTATATAGGACCCCTTTTTAGGTCCTCACATCTGTATCTTCTTATTAAATTCAATAACATATTGGGTCAAATATAAGCCCTTGTTGCTAGAATGGTACAAAGATAAGTGAATAGAGTATGGGGGGAGGGATTATTGTATAGGGCCCTTTCTGGGTCCTCCAGACTATAAACATATACCTACATCATAGAAAGGTTTATCAACCATAACCATAATGAAGGACTCTTATGTATTTTTTTAAGGGGTCATCGATGGGATCTGTGTCCTTAGCTTAATAAATAAGCTCCAAAAAGGGGGGGCGGAGCCTAGTAATATAGAATATGAGTAAAATCAAATAAACTGATGTCATCAGCCGTATCCAGGCATGATCTAAAATCTGGTATATAATTCTTGCAACATAGAATTTACAATTGGAACTGCAGCTGCAGCTCAAGCATCTATTTAGGACACTAATATCAAAAACCCATCTATAGCTACAGATGGGTATGTTTAGGTGGCAGTTGGGCTAAACATTGCTAAAATGGTTGAACAGTAAACCAGCTCTAATAATCTCTTTGTAGGAGATATGAGGGCCAACATGACTGCCTCTCAAATGTTTGTATATAAAGTAGTACATTTTAACAATCAGCATTTAGGACATCATCTTATAGGGTCTATCAATTACTAACAAACATAACAACAAGAATCTATATATGAGTGCAACTTAAAGTGTTAAGTGGGTATATGTGTCTTAATAAATTGCAGCATAAGGTAGCTAATGACTCCTATTAACTTTGAGTAATGGATGTTCTGATTGTCACGTAGCGTTGTAGGAGGGAATAAGTGATATCCATTAATTATATGATATGGTGGTACAAATATGAATATACAGTGCGACAAATAATCCATAAAAAGGCTATAGGGATAACCTTAGTGGTTGATATATATATATATATATATATATATATATACACAGTCTAGAGCAGGTAAAAATATTCGCATCATAGAGATTCCTCACTTAAAATTGAAATAAGTTCTAGACTGCGCCATCTCGGCCGCTGACAGCGCAGTAACATTATAAACTCCATGAGGGAACGTGGCGTATATATAAAAGTCCTATCAGACACAATATAGACACATATGTACTCCCCTTCCAATGTCATATTGGTATATGGGTATGCAGAATAACGTCTTAGGATCTAGCTGATATTGGACCCCTTAACAAATAAAATTTTAAGTAATAATATGAACATCATAAATAGAAACAGTAAATAAGTAACTGCTAAATGCATAATCATGTAAATAAGTAGATCAGGCAGGCATCACCACTGTAACTTCACATATAATTTTGGAAGAAGGTGTAACATTTAAATATAGGTTAAATTGCCTGGTACACCTTCTTAGATAGGCAAAATAAGAGTGATATTACAAAATCATGATATATAATCTAGTGCGAGGTTAACACCCTATATAGTAAACCCTATCGATATAATGCATAGCTTCAAAAGTAGACCCTTATGCATGCATGCATGTAGAAAAAGCAACAGATAATGAAACATATACACTAAATCGTGTTATAAGCATCAGTGAGAAATATACACAAAGAACATATAAAGTCACTTTTTCTGTTGTCATGGTAGCATACAGGTAGACCAGATTATAGAGATAATGTAATTGGACTATGAGCCCTAAACTTAGGTAATCCTAACTAGTTGGAGCTACCGAGGTAAGTCAGATAGTCTGACTCAAGCTATAAGAAAACCTAACAAATGAGCAATAAACTCTTGCAGACTAAATAAAACAATAAATATAAATTGTAATAAAACCTTGGCTCTCAGCCCTATTCTATAAGATCTAGGGGCAGATATATGTTAACGTTAGACTATAGTATAGCTAGCTATGTAAGTCAAGGATGGGACTTAAATAGGCTCTACACTCGTTGATAATAACATAAAGTATGCCTGCACTGCCTGAGCTCTGAGAAGGGCACAGGGAAAGAGGCTTGCAAAACCATGGGGTCGATCCGATAAAAATCGTCGCCCGCAAAAGCCGGCGACGCCAATATTTACACTGGTTTGGTATCACATATACGGCGTAACCTAGAAGTTACGCCCGTATATTTCTGCCGTCGCCCGTAGTTTTTTGGGCCATAGGCAGGTATACCAAACCAGCGCAGTTTGGTATCCAATATGCAGCGTAAGGACTTACGTGGCGAAAATGGAGAAATCTTACTCCATTTTCACCTCGCCACAAAAAGCAGCCGTAAGAAGCCTTACGCTGACTATTGGAGCCCCGTAACTACCTAAACTAAGTAGAAAAGAAACCTAACACCTAACGCATGCGCAATGTCTAGCTACCTGTCAACCGCGATCCCCCCCCCCCCGAAATCCCTAATAAAGTTATTAACCCCTAAACCGCCGCTCCCGGACCCCGCCGTCATCTACATAAACTAACCCCCTACTGTGAGCCCCTAAAACCGCCACAATCTACCTTATCTATCGCCTAATGTGAACCCCTAAAACCGCCGCCATCTACCTTATCTATCCCCTAATCTGACCCCTTACACCGCCGCCACCTATATAAAAATTATTAACCACTAATCTAATCCCCCTATACCGCCGCCAGCTATATTAATATTATTAACCCCTAATGTAAGCCCCTTACACCGCCGCCATCTATATTAAAATTATTAACCCCTAATTTAATCTACCTACCCCGCCGCCAGCTATATTATCTATATTAACCCTAAGTATATTATAGTTAATATAGGTATTACATTATATATATTAACTATATTAACCCTAATTATATTAGGGTTAATATAGTTAATATAGTTACTATAGTATTTATATTAACTATATTAACTCTATCTAACCCTAACACCCCTAACTAAATTTATATTAAATTAATCTAATTCATATTATAAACTAAAATATTCCTATTTAAATCTAAATACTTACCTATAAAATAAACCCTAAGATAGCTACAATATAATTAATAATTACATTGTAGCTATGTTAGGGTTAATATTTATTTTACAAGTAAATTGTTAATTATTTTAACTAGGTCTAATAGCTATTAAATAGTTATTACCTATTTAATATCTACCTAGTTCAAATAATTACCCAATTACCTGTAAAATAAATCCTAACCTAAGTTACAAATACACCTACACTATCAATAAATTAAATAAACTACAAATATCTATCTAAAAATACAATTAAATTAACTAAACTAAATTACAAAAAAAAACAAACACTAAATTAAAAAGAAATAAAAAAAAGATTACAAGATTTTTAAGCTAATTACACCTATTCTAAGCCCCCTAATGAAATAATAAAGCCCCCCAAAATAAAAAAAATTCCCTGCCCTATTCTAAATTAAAAAAAGTTCAAAGCTCTTTACCTTACCAGCCCTTAAAAGGGCCTTTTGTGGGGCATGCCCCAAAGAATTCAGCTCTTTTGCATTTAAAAACATATACAATACCCCCCCATTACAACCCACCACCCACATACCCCTATTCTAAACCCACCCAAACCCCCCTTAAAAAAGCCTAACACTACCCCCCTGAAGATCTCCCTACCTTGTCTTCACCACACCGGGCCGAACTCCTCATCCGATCCGGGCGATGTCTTCCTCCAAGCGGCAAAGAAGAATTCTTCCTCCGGCGACGTCTTCCTCCAAGCGGCAGCAAAGTCTTCTTCCTTCCGGCAGCATCTTCCATGAAGCGGCATCTTCAATCTTCTTTCTTCGCTCCGCCACCGCGGAGCATCCATCCCGGCCGACGACTGAACGACGAATGAGGTACCTTTAAATGACGTCATCCAAGATGGCGCCCGCCGAATTCCGATTGGCTGATAGGATTCTATCAGCCAATCGGAATTAAGTTAGAAAAATCTGATTGGCTGATTGAATCAGCCAATCAGATTCAAGTTCAATCCGATTGGCTGATTGGTTCAGCCAATCGGATTGAACTTGAACTTTAGGTTAGGATTTATTTTACAGGTAATTGGGTAATTATTTTAACTAGGTAGCTATTAAATAGTTCATAACTATTTAATAGCTATTATACCTAGTTAAAATAATTAACTATTTACCTGTAAAATAAATATAAACCCTAACATAGCTATAATGTAATTATTAATTATATTGTAGCTATCTTAGGGTTTATTTTATAGGTAAGTATTTAGATTTAAATAGGAATATTTTAATTAATAATATTAATATTAGATTTATTTTAATAAGAGTTTAGTTAGGATGTTAGAGTTAGATAGGGTTATTATACTTAATATATATATAATTATAATAACGATATTAACTATATGAACCCTAATATAATTAGGGTTAATATAGTTAATATATATAATATAATAACTATATTAACTATATTAACCCTAATATAATTAGGGTTAATATAGTTAATATAGCTGGCGGCGGTGTAGGGGGATTAGATTAGGGGTTAATACATTTATTATAGGTGGCCGCGGTGTAGGGGGATGTAGATTGTAGGCAAAAGAGCAGTTTACTTTGTGACAAAGCCCCACCAAAAGCCCTTTTAAGGGCTGGCAAAAGAGCTGTTACTTTGTGACAAAGCCCCGCCAAAAGCCCTTTTAAGGGCTGGCAAAAGAGCTGTTACTTTGGGGCATGCCCCGCAAAAAGCCCTTTTAAGGGCTGGCAAAAGAGCTGTTACTTTGGGGCAATGCCACGCAAAAAGCCCTTTTCAGGGCTATTTGTAGGGTTAGACTTAGGTTTAGTGGTAGGGATAGTTTAGTATTTCAGGGATTAAATAATTTAATATAGCTGGCGGCGGGGTAGGGGGGTAGGGGGGTAGGGGGATTAGATTAGGGGTTAATAATTTTAAAATAGCAGCGGGGTAGGGGCTCACTTTAGGGGGTAGGTAAGGTAGATGGCGGCGGTGTTAGGGGCTCACTTTAGGGGGTAGGTAAGGTAGATGGCGGCGGTGTTAGGGGCTCACTATCCCCTCAAAGCCGCTCCCATCCCTCTCTTCTACCCTTATCCCTATACTCACACAAATTTTCAACCTCCCTATCAGCACCGGTATATTTCCCTCATCTCTGAAACATGCACTGGTTACACTTATCCTCAAAAAAAACATCTCTTGAGCCAACCTCCCCAGCCAACTACTGCCCTATTTCCATACTCCCTCTTGCCTCAAAGCTTCTCGAAAAGCTAGTATATGCACGCCTATACCATTTCCTTACATTAAACTCCCTCCTTGACCCACTGCAATCCGGATTTCGTCCCCATAACTCCACAGAGACGTGAAAAAGTTAAGGTTACCAATGACCTACTTACAGAAAAATCAAAAGGCCACTTCTCTCTGCTTATCCTCTTTGATCTGTCCGTAGCCTTTGATACTGTTGACCACCCTCTTTTGCTCCAAACCCTCCAATCCTTCAGTATTTGTGACACAGCCCTCTCATGGTTCTCTTTCTACCTGTCAAACCGTACCTTTAGTGTAGCCTCCTCTGCCCCATCACCACTTTCTGGGGTACCGCAAGGCTCTGTCCCCTTCTCTTTTCAATCTACACATCATCATTAGGTTCCCTAATAAAGTCCCACGGGTTCCAATATCATTTATATGCAGACAACACCCAAATCTATTTCGCTGCACCAGACCTATCTCCTTCCTTGCACACTTGTGTCACTGTCTTTCTCACATCTCTTCCTGGATGTCCTCAAGCTAAATCTCTCCAAAACTGAGCTCCTTATTTTCCCTCCTCCTTCCAAAATCTCCACCCCAACTGTCAACAACTCCATCATTACACCTACCCCGCATGCCTGATGTCTTGGGGTCACAATTGACTCAGATCTTTCTTTCACTCCTCACATTCAGTCCTTGGCTAAATCCTGCCGCTTCCACCTTAAAAACATCTCATAAAATTAGACATTTCCTTACACAAGACACAACTAAGATTTTAACCCACTCTCTTATCCTTTCGCGCCTTGATTACTGCAACTCTGTCCTCTCTGGTCTCCCCAGCTGCCGCCTAGCTCCTTTACAATCCATAATGAATGCATCTGCCAGGCTCATCTTCCTTACACTTCGCTCTTGATCTGCTGCACCTCTCTGCCAATCCCTTCACTGGCTTCCTATTGCCTCTAGGATTAAACACAAAATTCTCACTTTGACATACAAAGCCCTCAACTGCACTGCTCCCACCTATATCTCAGACCTTGTCTACAGATACTCTCCCTCCCATTCCCTTCGCTCTGCTCATGACCTCCTACTCTCCTCCTCTCTTGTTACAGTCCAAAATCCTTTTGTTTGTGATTACTCTTGGGGTATTGTGCTTTACCCTAGGAGCTCAGGTGCTGGAAGATGTTGGACTGTATATTATTATTGTTTCCTTTGTAATGAGTCACTATGGAACAGGATAAAACTATTACAGAGCCTAAGACTTTTGGATATTCTGATATGGAGGCGGCACAAATTACCACCTTGATTCATGGCTCCAGAGATTTTTTTTAAAGTCCACACCGTCCCAATCTATCAGCAAGAAACTTGTTGCTAGTGAATTGCATGCTGTGACCCTAGCCAAATATCATAGGGTAAAACGTATCCGTAGGAGGCTCCGCATGAGTACACGTCCTACCCTGATGAAGGAGAATGTGGAATACTGCAAGAAATTTGAAATTATTTTAAATAAGTGCTCATTCGACCTGATAGTGTTAACTGTTGAATACATTCAAGGTGAAATTGAGAGCCAAAATTAACGCATCAGTGTCTTGAGACAGGAATTTATCATTAGAAGAAATGGAAAAACTTACTTCAACTCTTGATGGGCAGATAAGTGAGCTGAGGAGTGTGATCCAGGACCGTAAGAAGAAAAAGTTTGCCAGGGACGAGGATAGCTATACGTCCGGAACTGTCTATCGTTGGTCTGGAGACTCTCCCGGAAGGCCCGGAGGCATTTCCAGTTTCAGACGCCGTCGGGCGCGTGGAGCGAGTGGACGATCCAGTGTGCAGGGCTCCTCTTCAGAATCCTTGTCGGGGGAATCCGACCAAGAGCCGCCGGCAGATGCCGGGGGGGGGGGGGGCGACGCTACAAGTAATGTAAGAGGAGTTGGAGCTATGAAGAAACCAACTCACATTTTGTATGGCGCCACCAGGTGGCGATATATAGATATTTTTGGCACGTGGCTGGGCGACATTGGAACCCTGGAGAAATTTGTGAGTGATTTGAACTCTGCAACTTAAATTGGTATATAGCGAGGAGAGGGTGGTCTTGTTGGATACCAGGGTATTAAAGGGTACTCATGGTCTTGTAGTTGATCTACATAAGAAAGATACAGACTGTAACACTCTTCAACATTATTCTAGTGCCCACCCCCTTCCTTAATTAGATCTCTCCCTAGGAGCCAACTCTTGCGAGTTATGCGTATTGTATCTGAAACTGGTCCAGTTAAACAGAGGCTTATGGAGATGGGTGATCATTTTAAGGATAGGGGTTAGCCATCTGAATTAATTAATAATAAAATAAAAAAAAGATAATTTTCTAGAAACTCCAAGGCAATCCCTACTTGAACAAATAGATATTGGGGGAAATACAAAGAAAAAAAACAGATAGGCTGGTGTTTGTCAGCCAATATTCCCAATTAAGTAATAACATCCGCATTACTTTTTTACAAATATTGGCATATATTGCAGACATGTAATCCTGATGTTAAGGAATTTAGAAGTTTTTCCAATGCCGGCCTATAGGAGGGGTAGGAATCTCAGGGATGAGCTGGTGCGTGCAGATATTGGTCCTAACAGAAAGATACAAAGCTATATCGGTAAAAAGAATTTTGGCAGCTTTCCTTGTCTTAGCTGCTCCAATTGCAATAGCATTATTAAAGGGCTGTCTTTTTGTCACTCTAGTACAGGAAAGAAATATGAGATTAGAGGCCATTTCACCTGTAATACTGATTTTACTATTATATTAAGTGCCCATGTGGGCTTGGGTATGTGGGGGAGACCACCCCCACTGTCCGCGAGCGCATAAATCAACATAAGAGTAACATTAGGACCAAGAAATAAGATGCACCTGCTGCCAATCATTTTTAATCTGCTGGTCACAACCTGAGCCAACTCAAGTTTCACATTTTAGAACATGTTAAAATTCCTAGGAGATAGGTCTAAAATTCTGAAAGTTAAGGAGACATTTTGGATTAGTAAGCTTGGGACTATGTATCCCAAGGGAATGAATAGAGAGTTTGAACTTTCACTAAGTCTAATGTGTGTATTTATATTTGTAATATATATATATCTATGATGATGATCTGTATTTTGTAATATGAGAAATGTCTTGCCCCCTTTTAGCCTAATGGACATTGTGTTGCTGTAATTAAATATTCTGTTTAGTGAATACAATATATGTAATTGCACCTAGTGTTAGGACTATAGGTAGGTCAGGTGGGTAGGGGGTTTTTAAGGCGTGAGGATCTCAGGTATATTCATACATAATTAAGGACTAGATTCGAAACTTATTTTTTGGTCTGGCTGTTTAAGCTGAATAAATCCATTCTAAGATACTGGTGGTGCTGCTCCTTTTGTTTGTGACTCGTCTCTTGTTACCTCCTCACACTCCCACTTACAGGACCTCTCCAGACTGGCTCCCATCTTGTGGAACTTTCTGCCTCGTTCCACAAGACTCTCCCCTAGCTTTGAAAACTTCAAGAGCTCCCTAAAGACTCTACTGTCCAGGGATGCATACAACCTACATTAACCTTTCTTTATATCGTTTCCTCTCCTCCATTTCTATCCCCTTGAACCCCCTTAGCATGTAAGACTAAGAGCCATGCTATTTGAAGATCACTTTCTTTAGAGCCGACTACAACAGTGCGATCTCTTGGCAGGGCCCTCTACCCATCTGATCCCTATAAATGTTTGCTTGTATTCCGCCTATGTTTATAGCGCTGCAGAATCTGTTGGCCCTCTACAAATAACTGATAATAATATCGTTACTAACCAGTGCAGTATAGCGAATACATTACTATTATAGCGCACATTCCTTCAAACCCTCAGGACAATTCTGTAAGCTCCAGTAGCAATTGGTTCAGTATGGTATGCTGTTTGCACCTTGGAATATATACAATTTGTTATTGCTAATGTGGCTCAGATAGTCATTGTGCTGCTATATAAGTATCATGTTATCCAGGATTGTAAAATTGATACTATATTCTCTCCTATAATTGCACAGCGGATTTGGCAACATAGTTGCAGTTCAGTTTTTTTACTTGCTGTATTATACTTTGCAATTTTGAGAGAACTAATCTAATTATCCAGCTCCTTAAAATGAATGTCAAGTTTGATGAATCAGTGCCGGTTTTTAAAAACCCTATTAAAAACAGGGGCACTTTCATTCATCAAACTTTACATTTCACTCGTTTTGTTAAAATACTTACCTTTTAATCTTGAAAGCCGCTCCAGTGCTTCCCCCGCCCATCGCAAGCCTCTATTTATATGTAAAAAAAATTACGAATCCGGCTTCCTCCAATCACGGTGTTGCCTCAGGCAACGATTCCCCTGGGGGGGGGAAACAGTGATTGGAGGATGCCATATTCATCATTTCTGACGTATGAAGTGACGAGTGGCAGGAGGGGGAGCGGCTTTCAAGATTAAAAGGTATTTTAACAAAACGAGTGAAATGTAAAGTTTGATGAATGAAAGTGCCCCTGTTTTTAATAGGATTTTTAAAAACCGGGCACTGATTCATCAAACTTGACATTCACTTTAATAGAATTTTACAGTGTGGTGCAGTCAATATTAATTCTATTATATGGTACCATGTTCTGAAATATAGATATATTACAGGTCCAGGCAAAGGTACTATAACAATTCCAGTACCATGCTCATTCAACTCTTCGATTCCAGCCCCTCAAAATCTGACAGACTAGAAAAGCACCAGTAGGGTTATGGAAAATAAAAACAACCTATTAAAGAAACAAAGCCACCAGTCAGCTCTGCAGTGCCCCTTGCATCATACCCTTTGCAGCAGAGAATCAACCACTCAAACAACATTACATGAGATCTGGAAGAGGCCTCCCCTCCTTGAGAAACACAAAAAAAAGATGCCACTCCAATGCTTTTGATAAGTGGACCAAGTAGCAGCGACACCCTCACCAAGCTCCCAAGGGAGATCCCAAGTCCGCTAACTGCCAAAGGAAAGCAGGACAAGTAAGCCCAATCTCAGCTGCTGTAGGCACAACCTTTCTAAACAGACTCCAATTAAATAGCAATAAGGCTTCTGCAACAACATTCTCAACTTCAGGAACATGCCTAGCCCTAAACTGAATGTTGTAATCAAGGCAACGGACCAAGAACCTCAGGTACCTGACAAGTGGGGACAAAGCAGACAAACATGTTTATGGCATGGACCACACTCAGATTGTCCGACTAGAACACAACAGAGTGGTCACGCAACTGCTCTGGCCACAATTTCATTGCAACCACAATAGGGAATAGTTCAAAGGAGTGCTAGATTGCAAATCAGATCCGTGGAACACCAGTGCTCAGGCCAGGCACCTGCACAATGCTTATCTCCAAAATGAGTGCCAAACCCACTTGAATCTTTTGCATCAGGGAACAGCTCAAGCTCTGCATTAGACACGACCACATAATGCTAAATCCTCAAAGGTTAAAAACATAATTTATGCTTACCTGATAAATTTATTTCTCTTGTGGTGTATCCAGTCCACGGATCATCCATTACTTGTGGGATATTCTCCTTCCCAACAGGAAGCTGCAAGAGGATCAACCACAGCAGAGCTGTCTATATAGCTCTTCCCCTAACTGCCACTACCAGTCATTCGACTGAAGACAAGCAAGAGAAAGGAGAAACTATAGGGTGCAGTGGTGACTGTAGTTTAAAAATAAAAAACACCTGCCTTAAAATGACAGGGCGGGCCGTGGACTGGATACACCACAAGAGAAATAAATTTATCAGGTAAGCATAAATTATGTTTTCTCTTGTAAGGTGTATCATCCATTACTTGTGGGATACCAATACCAAAGCTATAGGACATGGATGAAGGGAGGGACAAGGCAGGCACTTAAACGGAAGGCACCACTGCCTGCAAGACCTTTCTCCCAAAAATAGCCTCCGAAGAAGCAACAGTATAAAATTTATAGAACTTTGAAAAAGTATGAAGCGAAGACCAAGTCGCCGCCTTACAAATCTGTTCAACAGAAGCCTCATTTTTAAAAGCCCATGTGGAAGCTACCGCTCTAGTAGAATGAGCTGTAATCCTTTCATGAGGCTGCTTGCCAGCAGTCTCATAAGCTAAGCGTATTATACTCCTTAGCCAAAAAGAAAGAGGTTGCCGAAGCCTTTTGGCTTCTCCTCTGTCCAGAGTAGACAACAAACAATGCAGATGTTTGACGAAAATCTTTAGTAGCTTGTAAATAAAACTTTAAAGCACGAACCACGTCAAGATTGTGTAAAAGACGTTCCTTCTTTGAAGAAGGATTAGGACACAGTGACGGTACAACAATCTCCTGATTGATATTTTTATTAGATACCACTTTAGGTAAAAAAACAGGTTTGGTACCCTTGAAGAACCTTAAGAACTAAATTTAAAGGCGGAGCAACAGGTTTAAACACAGGCTTGATTCTGACTAAAGTCTGACAAAACACCTGCACGTCTGGAACCTCAGCCAGACGTTTGTGCAAAAGAATAGAAAGAGCAGAAATCTGTCCTTTTAAGGAACTAGCTGACAAACCCTTCTCCAATCCTTCTTGGAGAAAAGATAATATCCTAGGAATCCTGACCTTACTCCATGAGTAACCCTTGGATTCACACCAATGAAGATATTTACACCATATCTTATGATAGATTTTCCTGGTGACAGGCTTTCGCGCCTGTATTAATGTATCAATGACTGACTCGGAGAAACCACGCTTTGATAAAATCAAGCGTTCAATCTCCAAGCAGTCAGCCGCAGAGAAATTAGATTTGGATGGTTGAAAGGACCCTGAAGTAGAAGGTCCTGCCTCAGAGGCAGAGTCCATGGTGGAAAGGATGACATGTCCACCAGATCTGCATACCAAGTCCTGCGTGGCCACGCAGATGCTATCAAAATTACAGATGCTCTCTCCTGTTTGATCTTGGCAATCAGATGAGGGAACAGAGGAAACGGTGGAAACACATAAGCCAGGTTGAATGACCAAGGCGCTGCTAGAGCATCTTTCAGCGCTGCCTTGGGATCCCTGGACCTGGATCCGTAACAAGGAAGCTTGGCGTTCTGGTGAGACTCCATGAGATCCAGTTCTGGTTTGCCCCAACGTTTAATCAACTGTGCAAACACCTCTGGATGGAGCTCCCACTCCCCCGGATGAAAAGTCTGACGACTTAGAAAATCTGCCAGATCTCTACTCCTGGGATATGGATAGCTGATAGATGGCAAGAGTGAATCTCTGCCCATTGAATTATCTTTGAAACCTCCAACATCGCTAGGGAACTCCTTGTTCCCCCTTGATGGTTGATGTAAGCTACAGTCGTGATGTCGTCCGACTGAAATCTGATGAACCTCACTGCCGCTAGCTGAGGCCAAGCCTGAAGAGCATTGAATATCGCTCTTAGTTCCAGAATGTTTATTGGAAGGAGTGCCTCCTCCTGAGTCCCCGACCCCTGAGCCTTCAGAGAGTTCCAGACTGCACCCCAGCCCAGAAGGCTGGCATCTGTTGTTACTATTGTCCAATCTGGCCTGCGGAAGGTCATACCTTTGGACAGATGGACCCGAGATAGCCACCAGAGAAGAGAATCCCTGGTCTCTTGATCCAGATTTAGTAGAGGGGACAAATCTGTGTAATCCCCATTCCACTGACTGAGCATGCAGAGTTGCAGCGGTCTGAGATGTAGGCGGGCAAACGGAACTATGTCCATTGCCGCTACCATTAAGCCGATTACTTCCATACACTGAGCCACCGAAGGGCGAGAAGTATAATAAAGAACACGGCAGGAATTTAGAAGTTTTGACAACCTGTCCTCTGTCAGGTAAATCCTCATTTCTACAGAATCTATCAGAGTTCCCAGGAAGGAAACTCTTGTGAGAGGGGATAGAGAACTCTTCTTTTCGTTCACTTTCCACCCATGAGACCTCAGGAATGCCAGAACAATGTCTGTATGGGACTTGGCAATTTGGAAATTCGACGCCTGTATCAGAATGTCGTCTAAGTAAGGGGCTACGGCTATGCCCCGCGGCCTTAGGACCGCCAGAAGTGACCCCAGAACCTTCGTAAAGATTCTTGGTACCGTAGCTAACCCAAAGGGAAGAGCCACAAACTGGTAATGCCTGTCTAGGAAGGCGAACCTGAGAAACCGATGATGATCTTTGTGTATCGGAATGTGAAGATAAGCATCCTTTAAGTCCACGGTAGTCATGTATTGACCCTCCTTGATCATAGGTAGGATGGTTCGAATAGTCTCCATCTTGAAAGATGGGACCCTGAGAAATTTGTTTAGGATCTTGAGATCTAAGATTGGTCTGAAGGTTCCCTCTTTCTTGGGAACCACAAAGTGATTTGAATAGAAGCCTTGCCCCTGTTCCTCCTTTGGAACTGGGTGGATCACTCCCATAACTAGGAGGTCTTGAATACAATGTAAGAATGCCTCTCTCTTTATCTGGCCTGCAGATAATTGTGAGAGGTGAAATCTTGAAGTCCAGAAGATATCCCTGGGACACAATTTCCAACGCCCAGGTATCCTGGACATCTCTTGCCCAAGCCTGGGCGAAGAGAGAAAGTCTGCCCCCTACTAGATCCGTTACCGGGTCGGGGGCTGATCTTTCATGCTGTCTTAGAGGCAGCAGCAGGCTTCTTGGCCTGCTTACCTTTGTTCCAGGCCTGGTTAGGTCTCCAGACCGGCTTGGACTGGGCAAAATTTCCCTCTTGTTTTGAATTAGAGGGAGTTGATGCCGCGCTCGTCTTAAAGTTTCGAAAGGCACGAAAATTAGTTTGTTTGGTCCTTAATTTATTAGACCTATCCTGAGGAAGGGCATAACCTTTTCCTCCAGTAATATTAGAAATGATCTCCTTCAGTCCAGGCCCGAATAGGGTCTGCCCCTTGAAGGAAATGTTGAGAAGCTTAGACTTTGAAGTAACGTCAGCTGACCAGGATTTAAGCCATAGCGCCCTACGCGCCTGTATAGCAAAACCTGAGTTCTTAGCCGTTAGTTTGGTTAAATGAACAACGGCGTCAGAAACAAATGAATTGGCTAGCTTAAGCACTTTAAGCTTGTCAAGTATATCATCCAATGGAGTTTCTACCTGTAAGGCCTCTTCCAGAGACTCAAACCAGAAGGCCGCAGCAGCAGTGACCGGGGCAATGCATGCAAGAGGCTGGAGAATAAAACCTTGTTGAATAAACATTTTCTTAAAGGTAACCCTCTAATTTTTTGTCCATTGGATCTAGGAAAGCACAACTGTCCTCGACGGGAATAGTTGTACGCTTAGCTAGGGTAGAAACTGCTCCCTCCACCTTAGGGACCGTTTGCCATAAGTCCCGTGTAAAAAAAACTGATATAAATGTTTTTTAACAGTCACAACAAACTGCCACAGCTCTGCTGTGGCCCTACCTGCTCATACAACGACTTTTGAAGGCACAAAAACCCTTTGTAGAGGTCCTAAGTGTTCAGGGGACTCCTTCAGGGAAGCTGGAAGTCTCAAGCTGCAAAAACTACTGCACGATTTAGGCCTGAAATTAGGCCCCTCCCAACCTGTACTCACAGTGAGAGGGCCTAACAAAACTATCCCTAGGCAAAATCTAGCCAGCCATGTGGAAAAACTGGGCCCCAATAAAGTTTTATCACCAATATGTAGAAAAAAACGTTTAAACACTTCCAGCAAACGTTATCTTATTTTCAGTAATGTGAGAAAGTAATAAGAAGATTACCTTTTACAGCAAGCATGATACTAGTCGTTATTAAATCACTGTAATCAGGCTTACCTTAAATAAATCCGGTATTAACAGCATTTTCTAGCATATTCATTTCTCTAGAAAAATTTAAACTGCACATACCTCATAGCAGGAGACCCTGCACGCCATTCCCCCAGCTGAAGTTACCTCATCTCTTCAGTTATGTGTGAAAACAGCAATGGATCCTAGTTACAACCTGCTAAGATCATCAAAAACCACAGGCAGACTCTTCAACTTTCTGCCTGAGGCTAAAACAGTACAACTCCGGTACCATTTGAAAATAATATACTTTTGATTGAAGATAAACTACATAAATTTACCACATCTCTCTAGCTACTTCCTATCTTGTCGAGAGCTGCAAGAGAATGACTGGTAGTGGCAGTTAGGGGAGGAGCTATATAGACAGCTCTGCTGTGGGTGACCCTCTTGCAGCTTCCTGTTGGGAAGGAGAATATCCCACAAGTAATGGATGATCCGTGGATACACCTTACAAGAGAAAACACATCTCATCGGAATCCCCCTACATGCAAAGATTGTAACTCCCTAAGATGAATAAAGCTAGCTGCAGCAGCCGCATGAAATGCTTCCAGCAACCTGGTTAACTTATCCACAGGTAAGCAACAAAGCTGGGTCATGATGTCTATTTCAATACCCAAGAATGTTAAAGACGTGCAAGGACTCTGGATCTTGTTATCCACTAGTGGCACACTGAACTTTTCCATGAAAATCTGCATCTGCTACCTGCCACGGGAAGACACAGCCCAGTGAAAAAAGTTAGTGTCTTTAGTTATGTTATCTAAACTGAATGCAGACTCATCTTTATCTCCCTTATGACTCAGTCCTTATTTTAAATTTTACAAATGTCTACCACCCATTGTAGTACTTGGCATCTAATTCTCACTTGCTTTTGCCGTACAGACATTTGTTATTAAAAAAAGTTCACCACCACCAGCACCACTGGATTTAAAAACAAAATGATTCTGCACAAGCATTGTGCATATTACTTTTCTCATGCTCTTGAATCCTTTGATGAACATGCTTCTTAACCGTCATTCCTTCAGTAAAGGGATTTGTTTCATAAGGTTTTGAACAGGCCAGAGAAACTGAGCAAAACATAGCTTTGCGTTGATTGTAGTATTTGCCCACTTGCAAATAGTTCCATCTTGACTCTTTATTGCATTTTTAGTACTTGGTCTGTGATGTCTTATTGTGGATGGTATTTGAAAAAACATAATTTATGTAAGAACTTACCTGATAATTTCTTTCATATTGGCAAGAGTCCATGAGCTAGTGACGTATGGATATACAATCCTACCAGGAGGGGCAAAGTTTCCCAAACCTCAAAATGCCTATAAATACACCCCTCACCACACCCACAATTCAGTTTAATGAATAGCCAAGTAGTGGGGTGATAAAGAAAGGAGTAAAAAGCATCAACAAAGGAATTTGGAAATAATTGTGCTTTATACAAAAAAATCATAACCACCATAAAAAGGGTGGGCCTCATGGACTCTTGCAAATATGAAAGAAATTAATTTATCAGGTAAGTTCTTAAATAAATTATGTTTTTTCAAATAACATCCACAATAAGACATCACAGACCAAGTACTAAAAATGCAATAAAGAGTAAAGATGTAATTGGCAAGAGTCTATGAGCTAGTGACGTATGGGATAGCAATACCCAAGATGTGGAACTCCACGCAAGAGTCACTAGAGAAGGAAGGATAAAATAAAAACAGCCATTTTCCGCTGAGAAAAATTAATCCACAACCCAAAGTATAAGTTTATTCTCATAAATAAAAGGAAAAAACTTAAATCATAAGCAGAAGAATCAAACAAACAGCTGCCTGAAAAGCTTTTCTACCAAAAACTGCTTCTGAAGAAGCAAATACATCAAAACGGTAGAATTTAGTAAATGTATGCAAAGAAGACCAAGTTGCTGCTTTGCAAATCTGATCAACTGAAGCTTCATACTTAAAAGCCCATGAAGTGGAGACTGATCTAGTAGAATGAGCTGTGATTCTCTGAGGCAGGGCTTGACCCAACTCCAAATAAGCTTGATGAAACCAAAACTTTAACCACGAAGCCAAGGAAACAGCAGAAGCCTTCTGACCTTTCCTAGAACCAGAAAAGATAACAAATAGACAAGAAGTCTTCCTGAAGTCTTCCTGATCCGGTGACAACCATCAAAGAAGAGAGTCTCTGGTCAATTGATCCAGATTTATCTGAGGAGATAAATTCGCATAGTCCCCATTCCACTGTCCGAGCATGCACAGCTGCAGTGGTCTGAGATGAAAGCGAGCAAATGGAATGATTGCCGCTACCATTAATCCAATTACCTCCATACACTGAGCCACTGATGGCCGAGGAATGGACTGAAGTGCTCGGCAAGTATTAAGAATCTTTGATTTTCTGACCTCCGTCAGAAATATTTTCATGTCTACCGAGTCTATCAGAGATCCCAAGAAGGGAACCCTTGTCCGTGGAACTAGTGAACTCTTTTCTATGTTCACCTTTCAACCGTGAGTTCTCAGGAAGGACAACACTGTCCATGTGAGAGTTTGTCAGATAATAAGTTGACGCCTGAATCAAAATATCATCCAGATAAGGCGCCACTGCTATGCCCCGTGGTCTGAGAACCGCCAGAAGGGACCCTAGAACCTTTGTAAATATCTTGGGTGCTGTGGCCAACCCGAAGGGAAGAGCCACGAACTGAAAATGTTTGTCCAGGAAGGCAAACCTAAGGAACTGATGATGATCCTTGTGAATAGGGATATTAAGGTATGCATCCTTCAAGTCCACGGTAGTCATATATTGACCCTCCTGGATCATTGGTAAAATTGTTTGTATAGTCTCCATCTTGAACGATGGGACTCTGAGAAACTTGTTTAGACACTTGAGATCTAGAATGGGTCTGAAAGTTCGCCCTTTTTTGGGAACCACAAAAAGATTTGAGTAAAACCCCTGCCCCTGTTCCAGCTTTGGAACAGGACAAATTACTCCCATGGTAGAGAGGTCTTTTACACAGCATAAGAACGCCTCTCTTTTTATCTGGTCTACAGACAATCGTGAAAGATGAAATCTCCCTCTTGGGAGAAAATCCTTTAATTCCAGTTGATACCCGTGGGTCACGATTTCCAATGCCCAGAGGTCCTGAACATCTCTTGCCTAAGCCTGAGCAAAGAAAGAAAGTCTGCCCCCTACTAGATCCGGTCCCGGATCGGGGGCCACCCTTTCATGCTGTCTTTGTAGCAGCAGCAGGTTTCTTGGATTGTTTACCTTTTTTGCAAGCCTGGTTGGGTCTCCAGATGGACTTGGATTGAGCAAAATTCCCTTCCTGCTTTGTGGAGGAAGAGGAAGCAGAGGGTACTCCTTTAACATTTCGAAAGGAACGAAAATTATTTTGTTTACTCCTCATCTTAACAGACTTATCCTGAGGTAGGGCATGGCCTTTCCCTCCAGTAATGTCAGAAATTATTTCCTTCAATTCAGGCCCGAATAGGGTCTTACCATTGAAAGGAATAGCTAAAAGCTTAGATTTTGATGACACATCAGCAGACCAAGATTTGAGCCATAACGCTCTACGCGCTAAAATGGCAAATCCTGCATTTTTCGTCGCTAATTTAGCTAGCTTGAGAGCCTTAATTCTATCCAAAATGTCCTCTAATGGGTTCTCAACCTTCAGAGACTCTTCAAGAGCATTAAACCAAAAAGCTGCTGCAGTAGTAACTGGAACAATGCAAGCTGTAGGTTGTAAAAGAAAACCCTGATGAATAAATTTCTTTAGAAGACCCTCTAACTTCTTATCCATAGGGTCTTTGAAAGCCCAACTGTCCTCAATAGGCATAGTTTTACACTTAGCCAGGGTAGATATAGCTCCCTCCACCTTAGGGACCGACTACCAAGAGTCCCGAATGGTGTCTGATATGAGATACATTTTCTTAAAAGTAGGAGGAGGAGAGAACAGTATACCTGGTCTATCCCATTCCTTTTTTATAATTTCCGAAATTCTTTTAGGAACCAGAAAAACATCAGTGTAAATAGGTACCTCTAGATATTTGTCCATCTTACACAATTTCTCTGGTGGTATTACAATAGGGTCACAATCATCCAGAGTCGCTAAAAACCTCCTGAAGTAACAGGCAGAGGTGTTCAAGATTAACATGACGTCCGAATCTGTCTGAGGTAACATATTTCCTGAGTCTGAAAGTTCTCCCTCAGACAGCAATTCCCTGACCCCCAACTTAGAGCACTGTGAGGGTACGTCGGAAATAGCCAATAAAGCATCAGAGGATTCAGTATTCACATTAATACCTGACCTACTGTGTTTACCCTGTAACACTGGTAATTTAGATAATACCTCTGTAAGGGTAGTTGACATAACTGCAGCCATCTCCTGCAGAGTAAAAGAATTAGACGCACTAGAGGTACTTGGTGTCACTTGTGTGGGCGTTACAGGTTGTGACAATTGGGGAGAATTGGATGGCATATCCTGATTCTCTTCAGGCTGAGAATCATCCTTATGCACACTTTCTTTATCTAAAATATGTTTTTTACATTGTAAGGCCCTTTCAGTACAAGAGGTACACAAAGTAAGAGGGTGTTCCACAATGGCTTCTAAACACATAGCGCAATTAGTATCCACAATGTCAGACATGTTGAATGATTTCAACAATTTTTTAAAAAAAAGTGTACTGTGCCTTTAAGAAATAAAAAAGCGCACAATTTTTCCTAAAACTGCCTAAAACATTAAATAACGCAATACAATTAAATATATCTATTCAATTGTGCCAAAAATTATTGCACCCTAAGAGCAAAAAAGTGAATTTAACCTCTAAAAGACATTTATAGCAAAAATATATTATATTTGAGAAAAATGACCCCTGCACCTCGCCACAGCTGTGCTGTGGTGCCTACCTGCCCCCAGGGTACTGCAAAATGACTCGACAACGATCCGGTGAACAGAACACAAGTTTAGGCCCAACCGGAGCTAATGCCTGCTGCCTTCTCAGTCAGAGTAAACTGCGCGTCTGAGCGTGCGAAGATAGGCCCCGCCCATCATGGACGTCGTTCACATTAGACTGCACAACCGCATGGGAAGCGGTTAGCAAATAAAGCCATGTGGTCCCCTTAAAAAACACTACAGTAATAATGCAGCCATACTGAATATTTGTAAGAAAAAACCTTAAGCTGCCTCTCCCAGTGTCCCTTATATTGCTTTCAGCCCAGTACTATGTCAATTAAAGAAATAAACACAGGATTTTCAGTAATACCCTTTGTGTACAGGTCTACTGCTTACCCCTTCCCTTGCAGGGAAAAAATGTCAGCCAGTTCTGATATACCAAGTCTCCTCAGAATTAAAAAAGACTGAACATACCTCAATGCTGCTTGTAGCATGAAACCGTTCTCCACACTGAAGATATCTATTGTACTACCTTCAGAAGCTCTGTGGGAACCAACATGGATCTTAGTTACATCTGCTAAGAAAAGCAATAAAAATTGGGGTGTGTAAGAGAGCGCTAAAAAGCTGAATAGGTTAGGACCACAGTGTCATTTAATTAAACATAAAAATCAGACATAAAAAATTAGACATAAAAAATTACTGTCTTACAATCGTCTAAAAAGCTCATGGATCCATGTGAGAATTTATAACCGGTTAAAGCATATCGGTATACAATAAAAAACAGTTTGTGCAGTGAACAATAAAAACTTTAAAATCAATGGTGTGATTGAGTGTTGCACGTCAAATCTAAGCAGATCAATTAAATACGATCAATGTTCAAAGTAAGAAATAAGTCCAAATACCCACAAGTGGGTGAATTCTAGAAACAAAAATCCAAAGGGATACTATCCATTGAAAAAAAATGTCAGTGTGTTGTGTAAAGTCCCAAGTTGAAAAAAAGATTCTTAGTGTTCCATCAAGTGATTCCAAATAGTAATGGCCGTGATCTGAAAAATGAGCCAAACAATGATCCAAAAAAATAGTCCAAAATGAGTGACCCAAAAATAAATTCAATTAATCAGGGATGTGTAGTAAAAACAATCCAAATGTGGAATAAAAATACGAAAATGTGTAAAAAATGGTGTGGAGGTGAAAATTTAAAAAATCAAAAAGAATGAAAAAACATACACATCAACATTCAAAATAATAGTAAAAACCTGCAAAAAACCCAGAAGAAAACATATAAAGCAACAGCTAAATATATTCAAAGGTATAAGGAAATGTGCACACCAGTAAGTCACCGCGTTTCGGTCTTTAGCAGACCTTTCTCAAGACTCAAGTCTGCTAAAGACCAAAACGCGTCTACTTACTGGTGAGCACATTTCCTTATACCTTTGAGTATATTTAGCTGTTGCTTTATATATGTTTTCTTCTGGGGTTTTTTGCAGGTTTTTGCTATTATTTTGAATGTTGATATGTATGTTTTTTCATTCTTTTTGATTTTTTAAATTTTCACCTCCACACCATTTTTTACACATTTTCGTATTTTTATTCCACATTTGGATTGTTTTTACTACACATCCCTGATTAATTGGAATTATTTTTGGGTCACTCATTTTGGACTATTTTTTTGGATCATTGTTTGGCTCATTTTTCAGATCACAGCCATTACTATTTGGAATCACTTGATGGAACACTAAGAATCCTTTTTTCAACTTGGGACTTTACACACCACACTGACATTTGTTTTCAATGGATATTATCACTTTGGATTTTTGTTTCTAGAATTCACCCACTTGTGGGTATTTGGACTTATTTCTTACTTTGAACATTGATAGTATTTCGTTGATCTGCTTAGATTTCACGTGTAACACTCAATCACACCATTGATTTTAAAGTTTTTATTGTTCACTGCACAAACTGTTTTTATTGTATACCGATATGCTTTAACCGGTTATAAATTCTCACATGGATCCATGAGCTTTTTAGACGATTGTAAGACAGTAATTTTTTATACTTAATTTTTTATGTCTAATTTTTATGTTTAATTAAATGACACTGTGGTCCTAACCTATTCAGCTTTTTTAGCGCTCTCTTACACACCCCAATTTTTATTGCTTTTCTTTTGATAGTCCACTAGGGGACTTTATGTAAGCGAGTTTTAGGAGAAGTACTAGCGCTCAGGTCATTCTCTTTTTTTCTCTTACATCTGCTAAGATCATCAACCTCAGGGCAGAAATCTTCTTCCATATCTCCCTGAGGAAAATAGTACACACCGGTACCATTTAAAATAAAAACAGAAATCATATCAGAAATAGCATCAGGAACTGGAAAAACCTCTGGAAAAACTACAGGAGGTTTATAAACAGAATTTAAATGTTTGCTAGTTTTTAAAACAAGAGGACTAGTTTCCTCCATATCCAATGTAATCAACACTTCTTTTAACAAAGAACGAATATACTCTATTTTAAATAAATAAGTAGATTTCTCAGTGTCAATATCTGAGGGAGGATCTTCTGAACCAGATAGATCCTCATCAGAGAAGGATAATTCAGTATGTTGTTGGTCATTTGAAATTTCATCAACTTTATGAGTTTTAAAAGATCTTTTATGTTTATTAGAACGCGGGATGGCAGACAAAGCCTTCTGAATAGAATCAGCAATAAATTCTTTTAAATTCACAGGTATATCTTGTACATTAGAAGTTGAAGGAACAGCAACAGGCAATGTACTATTACTGATGGACACATTATCTGCATGTAAAAGTTTATCATGACAACTAGTACAAACCACAGCTGGAGATACCCTTCACAAGTTTACAACAAATGCACTTCGCTTCAATCTAGGAGTAAGCGCCTGTAGGGGGCGTGAAACGCGTAAGATGGTTCAAGCATGTTTTTATCCTGCCATGTCTGCATAACCGTTTTACTATTTTTCTATTTATAAATACATTTTTCTATTTTATTATCAAGTTTGGGGACGAGTGCCTGCCGTTTTTTCTATTTCTCTAGCTTTGGTTGAACTGTTATCAGGCAGCAGGGTTCCAACAGTGATTTCTGAGACAGAATTAGATTGAGACATCTTGCAAATGTAAGAGAAAACAACAACATATAAAGCAAAATTATCAATTTCCTTATATGGCAGTTTCAGGAATTGGAAAAAAAATGCAAACAGCATAGCCCTCTGATAGAAAAAAAGGCAAGAGGCATATAGGAATGGGGTTTTAAATAATGAAAATATTTGGCGCCAAGTATGACGCACAACACAAACAGAATTTTTTTGGCACTAACAACATCCGGAAATGACACACTCGCGTCTGAAGACGCAACCTTGTGAAAGGACTCGGCATCAACTAAGACGCCCGTAAGTGACAAATTTGCATCATCGAACGTAACTTGGCGCCAAAAATGACGCAATAAACTTTGGCATTTTGCGTGACCTGCTAATCTCCAATTCTCTTTGTTCCTTAGGGCATAATTCTGATATTTCATCAATAAATTCCATTTGCTTTCCTTGTATTGGTGGAATTTCTTCAGTGGGCACTGCCTCTCCACTTGTCCCAGGCATGCAAATACAGGAACTCATACAGGAGAACTGAACATATCAACAAGTTTGGAAATTTTGAGCATCTGCTTCTAAAGCCTTCTTATATATTTGTCTCAGCTCCACATTTTCGGTTTTGTTTGGAACCATGTCTATAAAAAAAAATTAAAGGGACAGTAAACACCTTGCTATTTTGATATAAGTTTTTTAGGTCTACTTAGTAAAAGAACGGAGCCCCTAGATGAAGTTTTAAGAACTAAATTCAGACTCCATGGAAGAGTAACTGTTTGAACACAGGCATGATCCTGACCAAGGCCTGACAAAAAAAAAATAGTACATCCGGAACCTTGCCAGACATTTGTGTAACACAACAGATAATGCCGAGATTTGACCCTTTAGGGAAACTAGTCACTAAGCCTTCCTCCAAATCGTCTTGGAGAAAATACAACATTCTAGAAATCCCAACTCTACTCCATGAGTAGCCCTTGGATTCCCCAAGGAGATAAGTACGCCATATCTATTGAAAAAAAAATCTTCTTTTTTTTTTTTTTACAGACTTGTTAGCCTGAATCATGGTCACTATGACAGAGTCAGAAAAACCCAGCTTAGACAAAATTAAGCGTTTAATCTCCAAGTAATCAACCAGATCCGCATACCAAATCCCGCGAGGCCAAGCAGGAACAAAGGATCACTGATGTCCTCCCCTGCTTGATCCGAGCAATGACGAAGAAGAAGCGCAAACAGAGGAATTTGGTATGTTAGACTGAAGGTCCAAGGAACCACCACAGCATCTATCAGTTCTACAGCACCTGGTATTCCCAGACGGTCTCCCATCCAAGTACTAACCAGGCCCGACCCTGTTTAGCTTCCAAGATCAGACGAGATCGGGCGCATTCAGGGTGGTGTGGCTGTAGGCCGAATCTCGGGAGCTTGACAATCCGTCGAGATGCCAAGAGACCAAATTCCGGCTAAGCCCACCTGGGAATCAGGCTGGAAAACACTTCCGGATGGAGTTCCCACTCCTCCGGATGAAAAGTCTGCCTGATCAGAAAATCCGCCTCCCAGTTGTCCACCCCTGGGATGTGGTTCGTCGACAGACAACAAGAATGGGCCTCCGCCCCACTGAATTATCTTGGATATCTCTGTCATCGCTCAGGAACTCCTTGTTCCTCCCTGATGATTGATGTAAACCACTGAAGTTATGATGTCCAACTGGAACCTGAACCAAGGCTAACTGAGACCAGACCAGAAGAGCATTGAAGATCTCTCTCAGCTCCAGGATGTTTATAGGAAGAACAGATTCTGACCGAGTCCACACTCCCTGAGCCTATTAGGGAACCCTAGAAGGCTGGCGTCTGTTGACACAATCACCCAAGATGGTCTGCAAAAACAGGATCCCTGTAAAAATTGATACAAAGACAACCATCATTGAAGAGAATCCCCTGTCTCCTGCTCCAAAGTATTAGAGGAGACAAATCCGCATAATCTCCGTTCCATTACCCAAGCATATTTAACTGCAGAAGTCAAAGATGGAACCAAGCAAACGGGATGATATCCATTGCCGCTACCATCAGCCCGATTACCTACATGTCTAAGCCACTGACAGCCGAGGAGTGGACTAAAGAACTAGACAAGGATAAAAAAACCTTTGATTTCCTGACGGCTGTCAGGAAAATCTTCATAGATAAGGATTCTATTATGGTTCCCAAGAAAGTTACCCTTGTATTTGGGACTAAGGAACTCTTATCCCAATTTATCTTCCCACCATGAGATCTCAGAAAGTAAAACGACATTTCCCTGTGGAATCTTGCTAGATGAAAAAAGGCGTCTGGACTAGGATGTCGTCCAGATAAGGTGCCACAGCAATTCCTCAAAATCGAAGCACCGCCCACAGAGATACCAGAACCTTTGTAAAATTTCTGGAAACTGTTGCAAGACCGAAAGGAAAAGTCACAAACTGGAAATGTTTGACCAGAAAGACAAACCCTAGGAACTTTGGATGATCCCAGTGGATGGGAACAAGTAAGTACACGTCCGTTCATTCACTGTTATAACTGAACCCTCTAGGGGCAAAAGAAAACACAATTTATGCTTAACTGATAAATTTATTTCTCTTGTGGTGTATCCAGTCCACGGATCATCGATTACTTGTGGGATATTCTCCTTCCCAACAGGAAGTTGCAAGAGGACACCCACAGCAGAGCTGCTATATAACTCCTCCCCTAACTGCCATATCCAGTCATTCGACCGAAACAAGCCGAGAAAGAAGAAACCATAGGGTGCAGTGGTGACTGTAGTTTAATCTAAAATTTTGACCTGCCTTAAAATGACAGGGCGGCCGTGGACTGGATACACCACAAGAGAAATAAATTTATCAGGTATGCATAAATTGTGTTTTCTCTTGTAAGGTGTATCCAGTCCAAGGATCATCCATTACTTGTGGGATACCAATACCAAAGCTAAAGTACACGGATGAAGGGAGGGAGAAGGCAGGTACTTAAACGGAAGGTACCAATGCCTGTAAAACCTTTCTCACAAAAATAGCCTCCGAAGAAGCAAAAGTATCAAATTTGTAGAATTTGGAAAAAGTATGAAGCGAAGACCAAGTCGCCGCCTTGCAAATCTGTTCAACAGAAGCCTCATTTTTAAAGGCCCAAGTGGAAGCCACAGCTCTAGTAGAATGAGCTGTAATCCTTTCAGGAGGCTGCTGTCCAGCAGTCTCATAGGCTAAGCGGATTATGCTTCTTAGCCAAAAAGAAAGAGAGGTTGCCGAAGCCTTTTGACCTCTCCTCTGTCCAGAGTAAACAACAAACAAAGCAGATGTTTGACGAAAATCTTTAGTAGCTTGTAAGTAAAACTTTAAAGCATGAACCACGTCCAGATTATGTAAAAGACGTTCCTTCTTTGAAGAAGGATTAGGACACAGTGATGGAACAACAATCTCTTGATTGATATTCTTAGTAGATACCACCTTAGGCAAAAACCCAGGTTTTGTATGCAGAACTACCTTATCTGCATGGAAGATCAGATAAGGAGAATCACATTGTAAAGCAGATAACTCGGAGACTCTACGAGCCGAGGAAATAGCCATAAAAAAAAAACTTTCCAAGATAAAAGTTTGATATCTATGGAATGAAGAGGTTCAAACGGAACCCCTTGAAGAACTTTAAGAACCAAATTTAAGCTCCATGGGGGAGCAACAGGTTTAAACACAGGCTTGATTCTAATCAACGCCTGACATAACGCCTGAACGTCTGGAACAGCCGCCAGACGCTTGTGCAAAAGAATAGACAGTGCAGAGATCTGTCCCTTCAAAGAACTAGCTGATAATCCTTTCTCCAAACCCTCTTGGAGAAAAGACAATATCCTGGGAATCCTAACCTTACTCCATGAGTAACTCTTGGATTCACACCGATAAAGATATTTACGCCATATCTTATGGTAAATTTTCCTTGTAACAGGCTTTCGTGCCTGTATTAAGGTATCAATGACAGACTCGGAGAAGCCACGCTTTGATCAAATCAAGCGTTCAATCTCCATGCAGTCAGTCTCAGAGAAATTAGATTTGGATGATTGAAAGGACCTTGAAGTAGAAGGTCTCGTCTCAAAGGCAGAGTCCAAGGTGGAAAGGATGACATGTCCACTAGGTCTGCATACCAGGTCCTGCGTGGCCACGCAGGCGCTATCAAAATCACTGATGCTCTCTCCTGCTTGATTTTGGCAATCAGTCGAGGGAGCAGAGGAAATGGTGGAAACACGTAAGCCAGGTTGAAAGACCAAGTGCTGCTAGAGCATCTATCAGCGTCGCTTCCGGGTCCTTGGACCTGGATCCGTAATAAGGAAGCTTGGAGTTCTGGCGAGACGCCATGAGAACCAGTTCTGGTTTGCCCCAACGATGAATCAATTGAGCAAACACCTCCGGATGGAGTTCCCACTCCCCCGGATGAAAAGTCTGACGACTTAGAAAATCCACCTCCCAGTTCTCTACACCTGGGACATGGATCGCTGATAGGTGGCAAGAGTGTTTCTCTGCCCAGCTAATTATTTTGGAGACTTCTAACATCGCTAAGGAACTCTTTGTTCCCACTTGATGGTTGATGTAAGCCACAGTCGTGATGTTGTCCGACTGAAATCTGATGAACCTCAGGGTTGTTAACTGAGGCCAAGCCTGAAGAGCATTGAATATTGCCCTCAATTCCAGAATATTTATTGGGAGGAGTTTATTCTCCTGAGTCCACGATCCCTGAGCCTTCAGGGAGTTCCAGACTGCACCTCAACCTAGAAGGCTGGCATCTGTCGTTACAATTGTCCAATCTGGCTTGCGAAAGGTCATACCTTTGGACAGATGGACCCGAGATAGCCACCAGAGAAGAGAATCTCTGGTCTCTTGATCCAGATTTAGTAGACAGTTGATCCAGATTTAGTAGGGGACAAATCTGTGTAATCCCCATTCCACTGACTGAGCATGCATAGTTGCAGCGGTCTGAGATGTAGGCGCGCAAACGGAACTATGTCCATTGCCGCTACCATTAAGCCGATTACCTCCATGCACTGAGCCACCGAAGGGCGTGGAATAGAATGGAGAACACGGCAAGAATTTAGAAGTTTTGATAACCTGGACTCCGTCAGGTAAATTTTCATTTCTACAGAATCTATCAGAGTCCCTAGGAAGGAGACTCTTGTGAGTGGGGACAGAGAACTCTTTTCCTCATTCACTTTCCACCCATTCGACCTCAGAAATGCCAGAACTATGTCCGTATGGGACTTGGCAATTTGGAAGTTTGACGCCTGTATCAGTATGTCGTCTAGATAAGGGGCCACTGCTATGCCCCGCGGCATTAGAACCCCAGAACATTTGTAAAAATTCTTGGGGCTGTAGCTAACCCGAAGGGAAGAGCCACAAACTGGTAATGCCTGTCCAGAAAGGCAAACCTTAGGAACCGATAATGATCTTTGTGTATCAGAATGTGAAGGTAAGCATCCTTTAGATCCACCGTAGTCATATATTGACCCTCCTGGATCATAGGTAGGATGGTCCGAATAGTTTCCATTTTGAATGATGGAACTCTGAGGAATTTGTTTAAGATCTTTAGATCCAAGATTGGTCTGAAGGTTCTCTCTTTTTTGGGAACACAAACAGATTTGAGTAAAATCCCTGTCCCTGTTCCTCCTTTGGAACTGGATGGATCACTCCCATAATTAGGAGGTCTTGCACACAGTGTAAGAATGCCTCTTTCTTTATCTGGTTGACACATAATCGTGAAAGGTGAAATCTCCCTTGTGGAGGAGAAGCCTTGAAGTCCAGAAGATACCCTTGAGATATAATCTCCAACGCCCAGGGATCCTGAACATCTCTTGCCCACGCCTGGGCGAAGAGAGAAAGTCTGCCCCCTACTAGATCCGTTACCGGATAGGGGGCCATTCCTTCATGCTGTCTTAGAGGCAGCAGCAGGCTTTTTGGCCTGCTTTCCTTTGTTCCAGGACTGGTTAGCTTCCCAGGCCGTCTTGGACTGAGCAAAAGTTCCCTCTTGTTTTGTAGCAGAGGAAGTTGATGCTGCACTCTCCTTGAAGTTTCGAAAGGCACAAAAATTAGACTGTTTGGCCCTTGATTTGGACCTGTCCTGAGGAAGGGCATGACCTTTACCTCCAGTAATGTCAGCAATAATTTCCTTCAAACCAGGCCCGAATAGGGTCTGCCCCTTGAAGGGAATGTTAAGTAGTTTAGACTTTGAAGTCACGTCAGCTGACCAAGATTTGAGCCATAGCGCCCTACGCGCCTGGATGGCAAATCCAGAATTCTTAGCCGTTAGTTTAGTCAAATGAACAATGGCATCAGAAACAAAAGAATTAGCTAGCTTAAGTGCTCTAAGCTTGTTAAGTATGTCCTCCAATGGAGTCGTTTTCTGTAAAGCCTCTTCCAGAGACTCAAACCAGAACGCCGCAGCAGCAGTGACAGGAGCAATGCATGCAAGGGGCTGCAGGATAAAACCTTGTTGAATAAACATTTTCTTAAGGTAACCCTCTAATTTTTTATCCATAGGATCTGAAAAAGCACAACTGTCCTCGACAGGGATAGTAGTACGCTTTGCTAAAGTAGAAACTGCTCCCTCCACCTTAGGGACCGTTTGCCATAACTCCCGTGTGGTGGCGTCTATGGGAAACATTTTTCTAAAAATAGGAGGGGGGGAAAACGGCACACCGGGTCTATCCCACTCTTTATTAATAATTTCTGTAAACCTTTTAGGTATTGGAAAAACCTCCGTACACACCGGCACTGCAAAGTATTTATCCAGTCTACACAATTTCTCTGGCACTGCAATTGTGTCACAGTCATTCAGAGCAGCTAAAACCTCCCTAAGCAAAACACGGAGGTTCTCAAGCTTAAATTTTAAAGTAGAAATATCAGAATCAGGTTTCCCTGAGTCAGAGATATCACCCACAGACTGAAGCTCTCCTTCCTCAGCTTCTGCATATTGTGAGGCAGTATCAGACATGGCTCTTAAAGCGTCTGTATGCTCTGTATTACGCCTAACACCAGAGCTATCACGCTTTCCTCTAAATTCAGTTAGTCTGGCTAATACCGCTGACAGTGTATTATCCATGACTGCCGCCATGTCTTGTAAAGTAATCGCTATAGGCGTCCTTGATGTACTTGGCGCCATTTGAGCGTGAGTCCCTTGAGCGGGAGTCAAAGGGTCTGACACATGGGGAGAGCTAGTCGGCATAACTTCCCCCTCGTCAGAATCCTCTGGTGATAAATTTTTTAAAGACAAAAGCTGATCTTTATTGTTTAAAGTGAAATCAATACATTTACTACACATTCTCATATGGGGTTCCACCATGGCTTTTAAACATAATGAACAAGGAGTTTTCTCTATGTCAGACATGTTTGTACAGACTAGCAATGAGACTAGCAAGCTTGGAAAACACTTTAAATCAAGTTAACAAGCAAATATAAAAAACGGTACTGTGCCTTTAAGAGAAACAAATTTTGTCAAAATTTGAAAAACAGTGAAAAAAGGCAGTAAATCAAACGAAATTTTTACAGTGTATGTAATAGGTTAGCAGAGCATTGCACCCACTTGCAAATGGATGATTAACCCCTTAATGCAAAAAAACGGATCAAAAAAACGAAATAAACGTTTTTTAAACAGTCACAACAACTGCCACAGCTCAGCTGTGGCCCTACCTTCCTCAATAAACGACTTTTGAAGCCTTTAGAGCCCTTCAGAGATGTCCTATAGCATGCAGGGGACTGCTGAGGGAAGCTGAATGTCTTTGTCTGTAATTTTAACTGCGCAAAAAAGCGCTAAAATAGGCCCCTCCCACTCATACTACAACAGTGGAAAGCCTCAGGAAACTGTTTCTAGGCAAAAATCAAGCCAGTCATGTGGAAAAAACTAGGCCCCAATAAGTTTTATCACCAAAGCATATATAAAAACGATTAAACATGCCAGCAAATGTTTTATATTGCCATATTATCAGAGTATATATCTCTGCTAGTAAGCCTGATACAAGTCGCTATTAAATCACTGTTTTTAGGCTTAACTTACATTAATCAGGTACCAGCAGCATTTTCTAGTCCCTAGAAAAACTTAAAACTGCACATACCTCAATAGCAGGATAACCTGCACGCCATTCTCCCTCTGAAGTTACCTCACTCCTCAGACATATGTGAGAACAGCAGTGGATCTTAGTTACAAGCTGCTAAGATCATAGAAAACGCAGGCAGATTCTTCTTCTAAATACTGCCTGAGATAAAATAGTACAACTCCAGTACTATTTGAAAATAACAAACTTTTGATTGAAGAAAAAACTAACTATATTTTACCACTCTCCTCTTACTACCTCCATCTTTGTTGAGAGTTGCAAGAGAATGACTGGGTATGGCAGTTAGGGGAGGACCTATATAGCAGCTCTGCTGTGGGTGTCCTCTTGCAACTTCCTGTTGGGAAGGAGAATATCCCACAAGTAATGGATGATCCGTGGACTGGATACACCTTACAAGAGAAAAATGGAACAAATAGTTCCATCTTGAAGGACGGTACCCTGAGAAGTTTGTTTAGACTTCTAATATCTAAAATCCTTCAATACTTAGAGATCCAGAACATCTCAACCCAAGTCTGAGCGAAGAAGGAAAGACTGCCCCCTACAAGATCCAGTCCCGGATCAGGGCATGCCCGTCATGCTGTTCTTAATTCAACAGCAGGCTTAATGGATTGGATCTCCATGTAGGCTTAGTCTGTTCTAGATTGGGGACAGTAACAGGAAGAACTTTCCTTGAAATTTCAAAAAGGAACGAAAAATGACTCTGTTGTCCTTTTTGTCTGTTTTTTTCTCCTATCCTGTGGGGAAAAAATTACCCTTACCTAAAAAGACAAGGTCTTCCCCTTGAAAGGATAGCCAGCAGTTTGACCGAGAGGACACATCCGCAGACCAAGGTTTTAACCATAAGGCTCTGCGAGCTGGAAAAGAGAAACTCGAAATCATGGCTCCCAAATTGATAATCTGAAGGGAGACATCCATTTAAAAGGAATTAACTATTTCTTTCATGTAATTAGCAAGAGTCCATGAGCTAGTGACGTATGGGATATACATTCCTACCAGGAGGGGCAAAGTTTCCCAAACCTCAAAATGCCTATAAATACACCCCTCACCACACCCACAAATCAGTTTTACAAACTTTGCCTCCTATGGAGGTGGTGAAGTAAGTTTGTGCTAGATTCTACGTTGATATGCGCTCCGCAGCAGGTTGGAGCCCGGTTTTCCTCTCAGCGTGCAGTGAATGTCAGAGGGATGTGAAGAGAGTATTGCCTATTTGAATACAATGATCTCCTTCTACGGGGTCTATTTCATAGGTTCTCTGTTATCGGTCGTAGAGATTCATCTCTTACCTCCCTTTTCAGATCGACGATATACTCTTATATATACCATTACCTCTACTGATTCTCGTTTCAGTACTGGTTTGGCTTTCTACTACATGTAGATGAGTGTCCTGGGGTAAGTAAGTCTTATTTTCTGTGACACTCTAAGCTATGGTTGGGCACTTTTTTAAAGTTCTAAATATATGTGTTCAAACATTTATTTGCCTTGATTCAGGATGTTCAACGTTCCTTATTTCAGACAGTCAGTTTCATATTTGGGATAATGCATATGAATAATCAATTTTTTTCTTACCTTAAAATTTGACTTTTTCCCTGTGGGCTGTTAGGCTCGCGGGGGCTGAAAATGCTTCATTTTATTGCGTCATTCTTGGCGCGGACTTTTTTGGCGCAAAAAAATGTTTTCTTTTTTTCCGGCGTCATACGTGTCGCCGGAAGTTGCGTCATTTTTGACGGTTTTTTTGCGCCAAAAGTGTCGGCATTCCGGATGTGGCGTCATTTTTGGCGCTAAAAACATTTAGGCACCAAATAATGTGGGCGTCTTTTTTGGCGCTAAAAAATATGGGCGTCACTATTGTCTCCACATTATTTAAGTTTCTTTGTTTATTGCTTCTGGTTGCTAGAAGCTTGTTCACTGGCATTTTTTCCCATTCCTGAAACTGTCATTTAAGGAATTTGATCAATTTTGCTTTATATGTTGTTTTTTCTATTACATATTGCAAGATGTCCCAGATTGACCCTGAGTCAGAAGATACTTCTGGAAAATCGCTGCCTAGTGCTGGATCTACCAAAGTTAAGTGTATTTGCTGTAAACTTGTGGTATCTGTTCCTCCAGCTGTTGTTTGTAATGAATGTCATGACAAACTTGTTAATGCAGATAATATTTCCTTTAGTAATGTTACATTACCTGTTGTTGTTCCATCAACATCTAATACTCAGGGTGTTCCTGTTAACATAAGAGATTTTGTTTCTAAATCCATTAAGAAGGCTATGTCTGTTATTCCTCCTTCTAGTAAACGTAAAAGGTCTTTTAAAACTTCTCATTTTTCAGATGAATTTTTAAATGAACATCATCATTCTGATTCTGATAATGATTCCTCTGGTTCAGAGGATTCTGTTTCAGAGGTTGATGCTGATAAATCTTCATATTTATTCAAAATGGAATTTATTCGTTCTTTACTTAAAGAAGTCTTAATTGCATTAGAAATAGAGGATTCTGGTCCTCTTGATACTAAATCTAAACGTTTAAATAAAGTTTTTAAATCTCCTGTAGTTATTCCAGAAGTTTTTCCTGTCCCTGATGCTATTTCTGAAGTAATCTCCAGGGAATGGAATAATTTGGGTAATTCATTTACTCCTTCTAAACGTTTTAAGCAATTATATCCTGTGCCATCTGACAGATTAGAGTTTTGGGACAAAATCCCTAAGGTTGATGGGGCTATCTCTACTCTTGCTAAACGTACTACTATTCCTACGGCAGATAGTACTTCCTTTAAGGATCCTTTAGATAGGAAAATTGAATCCTTTTTAAGAAAAGTTTACTTATGTTCAGGTAATCTTCTTAGACCTGCTATATCTTTAGCGGATGTTGCTGCAGCTTCAACTTTTTGGTTAGAAGCTTTAGCGCAACAAGTAACAGATCATAATTCTCATAGCATTGTTAATCTTCTTCAACATGCTAATAACTTTATTTGTGATGCCATCTTTGATATCATTAGGGTTGATGTCAGGTATATGTCTCTAGCCATTTTAGCTAGAAGAGCTTTATGGCTTAAAACTTGGAATGCTGATATGTATTCTAAGTCAACTTTGCTTTCCCTTTCTTTCCAGGGTAATACATTATTTGGTTCACAGTTGGATTCTATTATCTCAACTGTTACTGGAGGGAAAGGAACTTTTTTACCTCAGGATAAAAAATCTAAAGTTAAATTTAGGTCTAATAATCGTTTTCGTTCCTTTCGTCACAATAAGGAACAAAAGCCTGATCCTTCACCCACAGGAGCGGTATCAGTTTGGAAACCATCTCCAGTCTGGAATAAATCCAAGCCTTTTAGAAAACCAAAGCCAGCTCCAAAGTCCACATGAAGGTGCGGCCTTCATTCCAGCCCAGCTGGTAGGGGGCAGATTACGATTTTTCAAAGAAATTTGGATCAATTCAATTCACAATCTTTGGATTCAGAACATTGTTTCAGAAGGGTACAGAATTGGCTTCAAGATAAGGCCTCCTGCAAAAAGATTTTTTCTTTCCCGTGTCCCAGTAAATCCAGCGAAGGCTCAAGCATTTCTGAAATGTGTTTCAGATCTAGAGTTGGCTGGAGTAATTATGCCAGTTCCAGTTCTGGAACAGGGACTGGGGTTTTATTCAAATCTCTTCATTGTACCAAAGAAGGAGAATTCCTTCAGACCAGTTCTGGATTTAAAAATATTGAATCGTTATGTAAGGATACCAACATTCAAAATGGTAACTATAAGGACTATCCTGCCTTTTGTTCAGCAATCCTGTAAATCCACAATAGATTTACAGGATGCATATCTGCATATTCCGATTCATCCAGATCACTTTCAGTTTCTGAGATTCGCTTTCCTAGACAAGCATTAACAGTTTGTGGCTCTGCCGTTTGGCCTAGCAACAGCTCCAAGGATTTTTACGAAGGTTCTCGGTGCCCTTCTGTCTGTAATCAGAGAACAGGGTATTGTGGTATTTCCTTATTTGGACGATATCTTGGTACTTGCTCAGTCTTCACATTTAGCAGAATCTCATACGAATCAACTTGTATTGTTTCTTCGAGATCATGGTTGGAGGATCAATTTACCGAAAAGTTCATTGATTCCTCAGACAAGGGTAACCTTTTTAGGTTTCCAGATAGATTCAGTGTCCATGACTCTGTCACTAACGGACAAGAGACGTCTAAAATTGATTTCAGCTTGTCGAAACCTTCAGTCTCAATCATTCCCTTCGGTAGCCTTATGCATGGAAATTCTAGGTCTTATGACTGCTGCATCGGACGCAATCCCCTTTGCTCGTTTTCACATGCGACCTCTTCAGCTCTGTATGCTGAACCAGTGGTGCAGGGATTACACAAAGATATCTCAATTGATATCTTTAAAACCGATTGTACGACACTCTCTGACGTGGTGGACAGATCACCATCGTTTAGTTCAGGGGGCTTCTTTTGTTCTTCCGACCTGGACTGTGATTTCAACAGATGCAAGTCTGACAGGTTGGGGAGCTGTTTGGGGGTTTCTGACAGCACAAGGGGTTTGGGAATCTCAGGAGGTGAGATTACCAATCAATATTTTGGAACTCCGTGCAATTTTCAGAGCTCTTCAGTCATGGCCTCTTCTAAAGAGAGAATCGTTCATTTGTTTTCCGACAGACAATGTCACAACTGTGGCATATATCAATCATCAAGGAGGGACTTACAGTCCTCTGGCTATGAAAGAAGTATCTCGAATACTGGTATGGGCGGAATCCAGCTCCTGTCTAATTTCTGCGGTTCATATCCCAGGTATAGACAATTGGGAAGCGGATTATCTCAGTCGCCAAACGTTACATCCGGGCGAATGGTCTCTTCACCCAGAGGTATTTCTTCAGATTGTTCAAATGTGGGGACTTCCAGAAATAGATCTGATGGTTTCTCATCTAAACAAGAAACTTCCCAGGTATCTGTCCAGATCCAGGGATCCTCAGGCGGAAGCAGTGGATGCATTGTCACTTCCTTGGAAGTATCATCCTGCCTATATCTTTCCGCCTCTAGTTCTTCTTCCAAGAGTAATCTCCAAGATTCTGAAGGAATGCTCGTTTGTTCTGCTGGTGGCTCCAGCATGGCCTCACAGGTTTTGGTATGCGGATCTTGTCAGGATGGCCTCTTGCCAACCGTGGACTCTTCCGTTAAGACCAGACCTTCTGTCACAAGGTCCTTTTTTCCATCAGGATCTCAAATCCTTAAATTTGAAGGTATGGAGATTGAACGCTTGATTCTTAGTCAAAGAGGTTTCTCTGACTCTGTGATTAATACTATGTTACAGGCTCGTAAATCTGTATCTAGGAAGATATATTATCGAGTCTGGAAGACTTACATTTCTTGGTGTCTTTCTCATCATTTTTCCTGGCATTCTTTTAGAATTCCGAGAATTTTACAGTTTCTTCAGGATGGTTTGGATAAAGGTTTGTCTGCAAGTTCCTTGAAAGGACAAATCTCTGCTCTTTCTGTTCTTTTTCACAGAAAGATTGCTAATCTTCCTGATATTCATTGTTTTGTACAAGCTTTGGTTCGTATAAAACCTGTTATTAAGTCAATTTCTCCTCCTTGGAGTTTGAATTTGGTTCTGGGGGCTCTTCAAGCTCCTCCGTTTGAACCTATGCATTCACTGGACATTAAATTACTTTCTTGGAAAGTTTTGTTTCTTTTGGCCATCTCTTCTGCTAGAAGAGTTTCTGAATTATCTGCTCTTTCTTGTGAGTCTCCTTTTCTGATTTTTCATCAGGATAAGGCAGTGTTGCGAACTTCTTTAAAATTTTTACCTAAGGTTGTGAATTCTAACATTAGTAGAGAAATTGTGGTTCCTTCATTGTGTCCTAATCCTAAGAATTCTAAGGAGAGATCTTTGCATTCTTTGGATGTAGTTAGAGCTTTGAAATATTATGTTGAAGCTACTAAGAATTTCCGAAAGACTTCTAGTCTATTTGTTATCTTTTCCGGTTCTAGGAAAGGTCAGAAGGCCTCTGCCATTTCTTTGGCATCTTGGTTGAAATCTTTAATTCATCATGCTTATGTCGAGTCGGGTAAAACTCCGCCTCAAAGGATTACAGCTCATTCTACTAGGTCAGTTTCTACTTCCTGGGCGTTTAGGAATGAAGCTTCGGTTGATCAGATTTGCAAAGCAGCAACTTGGTCTTCTTTGCATACTTTTACTAAATTCTACCATTTTGATGTGTTTTCTTCTTCTGAAGCAGTTTCTGGTAGAAAAGTTCTTCAGGCAGCTGTTTCAGTTTGATTCTTCTGCTTATAATTTCAGTTTTTTTCATTATAAGATTTAAACTTTATTTTGGGTGTGGATTATTTTCAGCGGAATTGGCTGTCTTTATTTTATCCCTCCCTCTCTAGTGACTCTTGCGTGGAAGATCCACATCTTGGGTAGTCATTATCCCATACGTCACTAGCTCATGGACTCTTGCTAATTACATGAAAGAAAACATAATTTATGTAAGAACTTACCTGATAAATTAATTTCTTTCATATTAGCAAGAGTCCATGAGGCCCACCCTTTTTGTGGTGGTTATGATTTTTTTGTATAAAGCACAATTATTCCAATTCCTTTTTTTTTTTTTATGCTTTCGCACTTTGTCTTATCACCCCACTTCTTGGCTATGTGTTAAACTGATTTGTGGGTGTGGTGAGGGGTGTATTTATAGGCATTTTGAGGTTTGGGAAACTTTGCCCCTCCTGGTAGGAATGTATATCCCATACGTCACTAGCTCATGGACTCTTGCTAATATGAAAGAAATGAATTTATCAGGTAAGTTCTTACATAAATTATGTTTTTTTTTAACAGCCCTTATCCTATCCTGGATTTCATCCAAGGAAGATTCCATCCCCTAAACAAAATGCCACCGTACTAGAGACGGTAGCAATGTACCCAGCTGGTTGCCTGTAAGCCCTGTTGTACATACATCTTATTGAATAGACCCTCTAACTTCTTTCCATAGAGTCCTTGAAGTCACAACTATCCTCTATGGGAATAGTAGGTCTCTTAGCTAGGGTGGAAATGGCTCCTTCCCCCTTGGGAACGGTTTTCCAAGCCTCTTTAATTAATAAATGGAGGTATGTCAGTCTAAACTTGAATGAAATTCCTACAAATAAATGAATTACCATCTGAGATTTTCTCCTCAGACACTACCAAAGAATCTTCCTTTTCAGTACTCAGGGAAGACACATTCGAAAAAGTTATTCACTGATGTAACCCATTTCCTTTTGCGTCAACCCCGCAACATGAGGGAAAAAAAATGACAAAGTAACTCCAGAAGGATATTGAGGTAAATCGCAGAGCACTGCCTGTGAGGGCTATAACATTGGGACACTTGAGGAGAGATTTGCGGCATAAATTGAACCTTATAAATAGATACTTAAACAGTAGCAGCCTGAAAAAGGAGTTGGCTCAGAAAAAGTCTAACTGAACAACCTAACATTCTTCACATAGAACAGAAAAAATTGTGTATTCACATCGGCATCAGGGCATTAATATTTACAAAAAAATCTAGCAGGACCTCTTGTTCAAAAATAAAAAATTATCCAATAAACAGTTGAAATTTTTTTTATTAAACATTTAAAACAAAAAAGATGTTACTGTGTCTTTAAATGTTAAAACGACACATTTTTTCTTGCTTCAAAAACAAATCATCACATAAACAGTTGTAATCCTTATGAAACATTTAAAACATAAAAGATGTAACTGTCTTTAAATGTTAAAAAGTCATATATATTTCTGCACATAGAGGAAAGGTTAACAGTACTCTAATGTACACATAAACTCTTGTAATCTTTTATTAAACATTTTACACATAAAATATGTTACTGTGTCTTTAAATGTTAAAATGACACATTTATTTCTGCATGTAGAGGAACTCAAATGAACACACATACAGATGTAATCACTTATTCAACAGTTGAAAACATAAAATGTGTTACTGTGTCTACAAAAGCATTTTAATTTTGCAGACCCAATACCCGGATACAGCATAGTAGTGGTGTCCGGTTCTCACGCTACTCAATAACCACTGCCCATATCCTTCCGTACTAGAAGGAAGTACATGTTGCCAAAAAAAAAAGAGTAGAAGTAGTGTGCATGTCAAATTCGCGCCACTTGAAGCTCCGCCCATCGTGGGCGTTATCAAGGCGAAATCCCCATTATTATAGAAATGGATCTAATGCCGAGTAAAATAAACTCCGGTCGCCATTAACACAGAAAATGGATCGATTGCTGACAGTAAAATAAACATACTGAAAATCTGCAGCCAAAGCGGGGCTGTCCCTTGCTAGCCAGCAAGCATAGCCCATCTAAAGCATACACCTCATACTAAGCGTTCTCTCATTTCTAGTACAGACACAGAGAAACAAGCTCATAGTGAAAAAGTCCTAATCTCTCCTCAGCCCCAGTGCCTGCTAATAAGGTGCTGTCTAAATTGTCCTCCTTTACAAAAAGGAGTCTCTATGTCCCATAAATTAAAGTGCTCCACTTCTTCTGAGATCTTAACCCAGACCAAGAATAAAAAGTCAGCACTTACCTATTAATTCTGCCCGACAGCAGGGCAGCTCAGCAGGTTTAGGAGGTCCTCTCCCTCCCATAGCCCTGTGGAGAAAGATAAAGCCTGAGTAATCTTGCTTAGGCTATCAGGGTTAGGACAGCATAAATGTATGGGAGGCGCAGTGAGAATTATGTCCCACAAGTTCCCATTGCTCTAAAGCCACCAAAAGCTCTACTGTAGAGACTGATATGTACTACAGCTATACCCTAGAACAAAGCAGCACACTTTGGCAATACTTTAAAAATAATAAACTCTTGATTGAAGAATCTATTCTTACACCTCACTTTACCTCTTCCTATCACTAACGTAGGCAAAGAGAATGACTGGAGTGGGAGGGAAGGGAGGCGCTATTTAACAGCTCTGCTGTGGTGCTCTTTGCCTCCTCCTGCTGACCAGGATGTAAATATCCCATTAGTAATTAAGATGATCTGTGGACTCATCATGTCTTAAAAAATAAATATATATTTATGTTCGCAATAAAAAAACAAGAAAAAAATACTATTAATTTATATACAATAGTTAAAAGAATATGTATCATACATAGGAATGCATATTTTAAAAAATGTAGATAAATGCACTATTAACTCCTAATCTGCCCTAACCTAATCAACCCCCATACAGGTATGGGGGTGGTTAGGAGAGTAAGACCTAATAAATGGTAACATCCATAATCAACCCCCATAGAGGTATGGGGGTTAAGAGATTAAGGCCTACTAAATAAATATCAATAATCACCTAATCAACCGCCATACAGGTATGGGGGGGGGGGGGGTTATGAAATAAAAAGCCTAAACTGCCAACTCCCAACGCAAACTAGAACTACACTAAACACCTAAACCTCCCTCTAAACTAACACCCCCCTCCAAAAAAATAAAAAAAAATAACAATAAAATAAAATTTACAAAAAACAATAAACTACAGTATTCAAAATAAAAAAAAACACCATTGTATCTAACAATAATCTACATGCCCCATAAAATAAAAAAAAACCTAACTCTAAAATAAAATTATAATAGCCCTTAAAAGGGGCTTTTGTAGGGCATTGTCCATTCTTAAAAATAAAAAAACCCACTTGAAAAAGCCCTAACCCCAAAAGTTGTACTCACCATTGGGAAATCTGTCTCCTTTTAATCAGCCAATAGCAAGAACGTTTTTAAATATAAATGCTAATCATCCAATAGAAAATTTGAATTTAAAAATGTTCTTGCTATTGGCTGATTAAAACCAGCCTAAAGGGATTACAGTAAGTGGTACCCCAAATATAGGGGTTTAGAGGCTTCCGGAATTTTAGTGTGCAGCGGCGACCTCATGAGGACGAGCGGAAGAAAGCCGAAGAAAAGAAGATGCAGAGGTTGTGGAAGAGGCCGCTGAAGTCCGCCTCTGCCCCCGGTGCCAGGAACAGAGACGAAGAAGGTCCTGAAGTGGGATTTTTGTGGAGTGGAGGAGGGAGAAGCCGCCGAAGTTCACCCCTGGCGTCTGGAACCGGGACGCAGAGGGCCCAACGTCGGATTAAGAGGGACGGATTTCCCAACGGTGAGTACAACTTTTGGAGTTAGTTAGGGCTTTTTTGGGGTGGGTTTTTTTATTTTTAAGAATAGGCTTAATTTTTACTTTTGTTTTCTAGGATAGGTTTCTTAGGTAGATTTTATTTTGAGGGGTGGGGGTTACTTGTGTTTTAGAGGGGGTTTTGCAATTGTTTTTTTAAATGTAAAAGAGCTGAAATCACTTTAGGCAATGCCCTTTAAAAGGAACTTTTAAGGGCTATTGCAATTTATTTTAGTGTTAGGTATAATGGTTGTTTTTTTATTTTGGATACTGTAGTTTAATTTTTTTTGTAACAGATTTTTTTTTATTGTAACAGATTTTTTTGCAACTTAGGGGGTTTAGTTTAGAGGGGGGTTAGTTTAGATTGGGGGTTTAGGTGTTAGATAGAGAAGGGTTATATTGCATTTGGGGTTGTGGCAGTTAAGGTTTAATTTTTATTATTGGTAACAAATTTTTTATTGTAACTTTGGGGGTTTAGTTTAGAGGGGGTAGGTGTTAGGTTGGTTTGCGTGTGGGGTATGTGGCGTGTGGGTATGCAGCGGTATAGGGGTTAATAGTTTAGTACTTGTGGTGGGTATGTGGGAGTATTGGGGTTAATGGTTTAGTACTTGTGGTGGGTATGTGGCGGTTTAGGTTGTTAATAGGTTAATAGGATAGATATTGTAGTGTTAGTTTGCGATCGTGGGTTACTTCAGTTTAGGGGTATTAGGATCAGTGGTTAGACATGGCAGTTATATTGAAAAGGATCTTTTACTATACATCGCCAATATGAGTGTTATCTATAGCCAGCATCGCTGACCTATGGCATGCATAGTAAACACCTCTCGGTGAGGCCGCTGTGTCGGAAGCTTGGAATATTTCAACAGGCTCACTTGACATAGCGGAGGATCCTTTTCGTAGCACTTTCATCTGGGCCTATGACTGAGGACAAAGAGTATCACTATATATAGAATGCATATGGATGGCACTCTATCAATTACAACTTTCCAGGTGTTCTTACCACCTAGTAAATATCCAGAATGAGACCCAACAGGACTAGCCACTTGCTCACAAATGAGATCCCTCGTAGGCACTCCTGGATACAAAACAATCCTTTATTACCACACAAAATTAAACCCCTTCATTTTTTTCTTTTTGGCTTTTTCTTCTCATATGTTCTCAATATTTTATAAATAAGTAATTAAAATAATAAATTGTAATAATTTAAGGATGTTGATTCTTTTTTTTACGTATTTTATATGGTTATCAAAGAAATAAAATATATATATTTGGCATTTATTCCTCTAAAAGAAGGAAAGAAAACCACGTTGGATGGAGACATCATACAGGAGAAATTTACCATCTCCATAAATTGCTTATTAGTATGGTATCTTCTGTTGGAAAGCATATCTAGACAGACTCAGGAGCTTGCTGCTGATTAGTGGCTAAACTTGCCCATTTTCAATGGTTTACAAATGTGTTCAAGTGGTTCCCAGGAGTGCATTGCTGCTTCTTCAATAAAAGATACCAAGAGAATGAAGCAACATTGATAACAGTAGTAAATTGGGGGGAAAAAAAAGATTAATCTGAAACATGAAAGAAAAATTGGGTTTCATGTCACTTTAATTGCTGACATATGGCATGAATATATAAAAAATGTAGTTTGGTTTCTCTTTAATATGAAGTCAGCGGGGTAAATTTATTAATGTCCGCTGCACATCAATCTTGTGGACTGCTGGTGCAATGCCGCCCCCTGCAGATTCACAGCCAATCATAACTTCTGTTTCCGGCAAACCTGAAGGCTCACCAGAAACCAGGGGCATCAAGCTCCATGCCTGTTAATTCTTTTAACTTTGTGTGTGTGAGGAAATAAGATGGAATAACAGGTGAAAAATAACTGTCTAAACAGATAAAAGGGAAGGTCAGAGAAAGTGAAAGCACAGAGAAGAAATAGAAAGAACGGGAAAGTAAAGGCACATACTAAAAGAAGTAAAAAAAGTGAAGGCCATGTGTGAAAGTATTCAGAGGACAATAAAGTAAGCCAGGGAAAATATATAATTGTCTATTGCATTTTTGGTCACTGGAAAATACATATTCCATTCCATATTTGAATTGCTGGTTATATGCCTGCTCTTTAACCCCTTAGTGACCAGACCATTTTTCAATTTTCTTACCCTTAAGGACCAGGGCTGTTTTTACATTTCTGCTGTGATTGTGTTTAGCTGTAATTTTCCTCTTACTCATTTACTGTACCCACACAAATTATATAGCATTTTTCTCACAATTAAATGGACTTTCTAAATATCATTTTTTTATCATATCTTATAATTCACTATAAAAAAAATGATAAAATATGATGAAAAAATGAAAGAAAAAAAAAACACTTTTTCTAACTTTGACCCCCAAAATCTGTTACACATCTACAACCAGCAAAAAAACACCTATGCTAAATAGTTTCTAAATTTTGTCCTGATTTTATAAATACTCATTGTTTACATGTTCTTTGCAAGTTATAGTGAAATAAGTACAAGTAGCACTTTCTATTTGCTATTGCCAAACCATTTCCCCCCCAAAATTAGCAATAGTTACATTGTAAAACGGATATTTGTCAGGAATCCCTGAATAATACACATAATAATAATAATAATACATTCACATGTATATACTTTTTTTAGTAGACAACCCAAAATATTGATCTAGGCCCATTTTGGTATATTTCATGCCACCATTTCACCGCCAAACGCGATCAAATAAAAAAAAAAAAAGTTTACTTTTTCCACAAACTTTAGGTTTCTCACTGAAATTATTTACAACAGCTTGTGCAATTATGGCACAGATGGTTGTAAACGCTTTTCTGGGAACCCTTTGTTCAGAAATAACAGACATATATGGCTTTGGCATTGCTTTTTGGCAATTAGAAGGCCGCTAAATGCTGCTGCGCACCACACTTGTATTATGCCCAGCAGTGAAGGGGTTAATTAGGGAGCTTGTAGGTTTAATTTTAGCTTTAGTGTAGAAGACAACCCAAAGTATTGATCTAGGCCCATTTTGGTATATTTAATGCCACCATTTTACCGCCAAATGCGATCAAATAAAAAAAAAGGTTAACTTTTTAAGGGGTTAATTAGGTAGCTTGTAGGGTTAATTTTAGCTTTAGTGTAGAGATCAGCCTCCCACCTGACACATCCCACTCCCTGAACCCCCTCAAACAGCTCTCTTCCCTCCCCCACCTCACAATTGTCACCACCATCTTATGTACTGACAAAAAGTCTGCCAGTATAAAAACATAATTTATGTAAGAGTTTACCTGATACATTCATTTCTTTCATATTGGCAAGAGTCCATGAGCTAGTGACGTATGGGATATACAATCCTACCAGGAGGGGCAAAGTTTCCCAAACCTCAAAATGCCTATAAATATACCCCTCACCACACCCACAATTCAGTTTAACGAATAGCCAAGAAGTGGGGTGATAAAGAAAGGAGTAAAAAGCATCAACAAGGAATTGGAATAATTGTGCTTTATGCAAAAAAATCATAACCACCAATATGAAAGAAATGAATTTATCAGGTAAGTTTTTACATAAATTATGTTTTCTTTCATGTAATTGGCAAGAGTCCATGAGCTAGTGACGTATGGGATAGCAAATACCCAAGATGTGGAACTCCACACAAGAGTCACTAGAGAGGAAGGGATAAAAAATGACAGCCAATTCCACTGAAAAAATTAATCCACAACCCAAATCAAAAGTTTTAATCTTTAAAATGAAAAAAACTGAAATTATAAGCAGAAGAATCAAACTGAAACAGCTGCCTGAAGAACCAAAAACTGCTTCTGAAGAAGAAAACATCAAAATGGTAGAATTTAGTAACTGTATGCAAAGAAGACCAAGTTGCTGCTTTGCAAATCTGATCAACAGAAGCTTCATTCTTAAAAGCCCAGGAAGTGGAAACTGACCTAGTAGAATGAGCCGTAATCCTTTGAGGCGGGGATTTACCCGACTCCAAATAAGCATGATGAATCAAAAGCTTTAACCAAGATGCCAATGAAATGGCAGAAGCCTTCTGACCTTTCCTAGAACCAGAAAAGATAACAAATAGACTAGAAGTCTTCCTGAAATCTTTAGTAGCTTCAACATAATATTTCAAAGCTCTTACCACATCCAAAGAATGAAAAGATCTCTCCAGAGAATTCTTAGGATTAGGACACAAAGAAGGGACAACAATTTCTCTACTAATGTTGTTGAAATTCACAACTTTAGGTAAAAATTTAAATGAAGTTCGCAAAACCGCCTTATCCTGATGAAAAATCAGAAAAGGAGACTCACAAGAAAGAGCAGATAATTCAGAAACTCTTCTAGCAGAAGGGATGGCCAAAAGGAACAACACTTTCCAAGAAAGCAATTTAATGTCCAGAGAATGCATAGGCTCAAAACGGAGGAGCCTGTAAAGCCTTCAAAACAAAATTAAGACTCCAAGGAGGAGAGATTGATTTAATGACAGGCTTGACATGAACCAAAGCCTGTACAAAACAATGAATATCAGGGAGTTTAGCAATTTTTCTGTGGAATAGGACAGAAAGAGCAGAGATTTGTCCTTTCAAGGAACTTGCAGACAAACCCTTATCTAAACCATCCTGAAGAAACTGTAAATTTCTAAAAGAATGCCAAGAGAATTTATGAGAAGAGCACCATGAAATGCAAGTCTTCCAAATTCGATAATAGATCTTTCTAGAAACAGATTTACGAGCCTGCAACATAGTATTAATCACGGAGTCAGAGAAACCTCTATGACTAAGCACTAAGAATTCAATTTCCATACCATCAAATTTAATGATTTGAGATCCTGATGGAAAAACGGACCTTGAGATAGGTCTGGCCTTAACGGAAGTGGCCAAGGTTGGCAACTGGACATCCGAATAAGATCTGCATACCAAGACCTGTGTGGCCATGATGAAGCCACCAGCAGAACGATCGCTCCATAAGAATTTTGGAAATCACTCTTGGGAGAAGAACTAGAGAGGCAGAAAAATATAAGCAGGTTGATAACTCAAAGGAAGTGTCAATGCATCCACTGCTTCCGCCTGAGGATCCCTGGACCTGGACAGGTACCTGGGAAATTTCCGGTTTCGATGAGAAGCCATCAGATCTATTTCTGGAAGCCCCCACATCTGAACAATTTGAAAAACACATCTGGGTGAAGAGACCACTCTCCCGGATGTAAAGTCTGACGACTGAGATAATCCGCTTCCCAATTGTCTATACCTGGGATATGAACTGCAGAAATTAGACAGGAGCTGGATTCCGCCCAAGCAAGTATCCAAGATACTTCTTTCATAGCTTGAGGACTGTTAGTCCCACCCTGATGATTGACATACGCCACAGTTTTGACATTGTCTGTCTGAAAACAAATAAACGGCTCTCTCTTCAGTAGAGGCCAAAACTAAAGAGCTCTGAGAATCGCACAATCGAGTTCCAAAATATTGATTTGGTAATCTCGCCTCTTGAGATTTCCAAACCCCTTGTGCTGTCAGAGATCCCCAGACAGTTCCCCAACCTGAAAGACTCGCATCTGTTGTGATCACGGTCCAGGTTGGACGAACAAAAGAAGCCCCTTGAACTAAACGATGATGGTCTAACCGACACTAAATATCGGATATTCGGAGAATGCTACGCGGGACAGTGAACCGGAAGTACAAGCGCAGAACTCTAGAAGCAGCGGCGGTGAAGAAGGGAGCGGCGTCACTGACAGGAGCTGCATCTCGTGTAAGTCCGCTTTTAATGTATTCACATTTAGAGAGTGCTGTATTTGATTCATATACACATAACATATGATTGTATATATACTACGGGGAACTATGTCTGAGTGAATTGCAACTTTGTAATCGAGTGCTGGAGCTAATGTTGTGGTTTGGAAGTCGATCTCCTGGTCTGGAGGAGCAATTTGCACAGATACAAGGTACAAATTATTCTCTTCTCTTTCTTAAATATGAATGACGGTTATGCAGATAGATAGCATTATATAATTATACACAATACAATAAGAAAACTCACTAAGTACTAATAGCACCCATAATCAGGCGCAGTATATCTCACACTGATTTAAAGGGATATCTACACACGCCCTAATAAGTCTATAACATGGAAGAAGGTGAACATAATATGGCTACCTTTTATAGTCTTGAACAAACGACAGACAGAGAACAAGATCATATTGAATATGAACAGATTTTTTTCTACGAGCAGAACCCAATCAGCATTGGGGGATTTATTCTTTGAAATGGAATGCTTGAGGATTAAAGAAACAAGAAACAAATTAGATAAATGGACTCTGGAGAGATATATTGATTTGAAAATTATCCCAAGAGGCCTACGCCTCAATAAATTTCCAACTTTTGAGGTTAATGACGAAAATTTTATACAAGAATGGAACGAGGTATTAACTGACTGTTCTATCAGATTATTGGTATTAATTGTGAAGCATAAGACAGCTGAATTGGTTAATATCAGATCACAGATCATGGAATTACAACTAACACTGGATAAATGTACCAAGAAGCAAGATTATTATGAAATGGATGTAATTTTGAAAAATACAGTTGAACAAACTAAAAAAGAAATCATTACAGTAAAACATGCTAAATTTCTAAGAGATAATGAAGACTACAAGAACAACCGAGTATTCATATGGAATAGGAGAGACAGATCAGCTCAAAACCGAGTTGGCAGAGGAAGAATGAGAAAGAACAGATCAAGATCTAAGTCACAACAAAGAGGACCACAGAACAAAGAAAATGAGAGCGCAGAGAAAGAAAATAAGAAGAGAGTAGGCTTTGATGATCAGCCCAGACAAGCTTCAGGAGAAGATAGCAACTACTCAAGACAAAGAGAGACTGATTATGGACTTGAACACAGGGATGTTTATGAGACTAGCAGTCATGTCCATATTCCAAAAACCAACTATGCTAGTCACAATCAGTCCAGTCAGGTAGATAGAAATCTTAACACACATTCACAAGGCAATGAAGATACAGGAACACGGTCAAAGATACAGGGCCCACAACAACAGCAAAAAAGGCAAACTAATAGAGTAGATCCAGCGTTAAAATATAACAGCACTGAATGGGATAATAGAGCTCCACACAGAGAAAGAGATAGGAATGACAATATAGAAGAAAGGGAGAATGAATCTAGTATGCAGCAGGTTTTTCACATACCCCCAGAAAAACAAGAAGGGGGGGATTAGGAAAAGAGCAGAGAGGGAGAGACCGCTATCGACTACGTACACAAAAAACACACAACTAGACAAAGAAGTGATAACTACCTCAAAGGGTGCAACTATATTTATAGTGGGAAATGTAATAAATATCTCAGGTTGGGATCTTACACCAGTACAATATGAAGTTCTAAACTATGGTCTAGGCTATGCACCCTCATGTAAATTTAACATTTTTGATACTCTTATAGATGTTAACAGGTTCATAAGGACCCTAAAATTAAGGAGACACTTTGAAACTGAATTAGAGGAACATCAAAATGTTATGGGATCAGAGAGGGGACCCTATGCTAATAATATACTTGATACAGCCAATTTTGATGAATTGTGTACCATTAAAAACTTAACAGAGCTATTCAAAGAATCGAATGAACCTAGATTAGAAATGAATAAACAGATAATGGAAAATTCAAATATTACAAAACCAATTAGCAAAAAATCTAACTTCTATCCCATTCAGAGTAGGGGTACAGTCTTAGAGCTGTTTCAAGCCACAGTGGAAAGAGATCTGGTAAAACTATACCAAGAAACAGACAAGACAGTCCTAAATCTGAGTGAGATACAGAAACAGGCCCTACAAGAGTTAAAAGACAACACAGATTTGGTAGTACGAAAGTCGGATAAGGGAGGGAGTACGGTGGTTATGTCAAGAAATGATTACATTAGAGAAGCTAAACGCCATTTGACGGATCAAGAGACCTATACACCACTCCCTTCAAATCCAACCAATCAGATTTCAGAAATGATTAAATCTCTTATAGATGATGGTGTGGAAAAAGGCTTCCTAGACATAAAAACAGCGGAATTCCTTTTTAAAAAACATCCTCAAATCCCAATATTCCACTTCTTTCCCAAGGTCCACAAGACCTTGGAAAATATAAGTGGCAGACCAATAGTCTTGGGTATAGACTCCATTTTGGAGCCTCTATCTGAATGGGTTGATGTGATACTACAACCCATTGTAAAGACACTGTGGAGCCATTTAGAAGATACAAAGCATCTTCTAAATCTTTGCAAAGATATAGAGCGGAAAAAAGGATATGTATGGGTAACCATAGATGCTGTTTCCCTCTATTCAAGAATACCACATACATACGGATTAGAGGCAGTTGAATTTTTCTTAAACAGAGATACAATTCTTAACAGTGAACAAATCTCTTTCGTGAAAGGGGTAGTTAGATTTCTACTGGAATATAACTTTTTTTGAATTCCAGGGGGATTTCTACCTCCAGAGATGTGGGACCGCGATGGGGGACAAATTTGCCCCCTCGTATGCCAACCTATTTTTAGGTTGGTGGGAAGAGTCCCATATCTTTGGGGGTAGAAATCCATTCAGGGAAAGAATTAAATTCTTTCGAAGATTCATAGATGATTTGATTCTAATATGGGATGGTCCTAAAGAGGAGCTGTCAAACTTCCTTGAATATCTAAATTGTAACGAAATAGGTTTGAAATTTACAATGGAATCTGATCCAACAAAAATAAAGTATCTGGATATTACACTGGTGGGGGATAAGGAAAGAGGCCTTATATAGACCAAAACATATAGAAAACCGATAACGAAAAATAATATACTACACGCAACAAGTAATCATCCAAAACACATATCTTTAGCAATAGCTAAGGGACAATTCCATAGGATGAAAAGGAATTGTTCCAATGAGGAAGATTACAAACATGAATGTAATACCCTGTCCCTACAATTAGAAGAGAGGGGATACCCCAGATCTATAATAAGGAAAGCTAAAATCCAGGTAGACAGAATTGAGAGACAGGAACTACTAGCTAAAAACAAGACCAGAATAAATGTGGACAGATACACTTTATAACTAATCACAGCAATCAGTATATAAAAGTGTGTGATATTATTAGAAAGAACTTGGAAATCTTGAGGGCAGATGATAAGTTGAAACCTATAATAGAAAAAGGCTGTAACTTCTCGTATACCAGAAGCATGACCATAGGTAATATACTCTCACCTACGAAAATACCTATTCCAACACATAGAAGTTCGTGGTTGATACATAAAGGGACCTTTAGATGTAATAGCCCATTATGTAAGGCTTGTGACACAATAAAAGTGTCCAAGTTTTTTGAGTCATACACTACAGGACAGAGGTTTGAGACGTCTCAATGTATAAATTGTTCCATGGGATATATAATATATCTGATTTCATGTACGGTCTGCAAACGCCAATACGTGGGGCTCACCACAAGAGAGGTGAGATCACGTATTAGGGAGCACCTCAGTAATATAAGAAGAGGTAAAGAATGCTCAGCATTAGCTTACCACTTTATACATGTGCACAACAAAGACATCACCACCTTTGAATGGCAAACTATTGAGCTGGTTAAACAACCACAGAGAGGGGGTGACAGAGAAAAACTTCTCTATAAGAGAGAAGCTTATTGGATATTCAGACTAGGCACCAGGGTCCCAGCAGGATTTAACTCTAAATGGGACGTTATCAACCATTGGGAAAAGTAAAATAGCTGGTCTAATAACCTAGGCCAGTAATTATAGTGTTACTAAATTCCATCAAGATAACATAAACTAGCAAATGGATAATTATCAATACCTTGTGGGCTTTATAATGAAGTAAATATAGTGGTGAGTTTTAAACTGTCACTTATACATAGTATTCTATCTTAACTGTGAGATTTATATATATAAAAAAACAAGGTATTATCCTATTTAAGTAAAGTCCAACAGTAGATAAATATGTCAGTAAAATACCAAACGAGATTAAGATACAAAATTTAAAATAAGGTTATCTATAACTAAACATATGGAATGGAATAAAATTTCATTTCAATACTTTAAAGTATTAATCTTAGGGAGAGGCACTGGTGAGGAATTTCAAAATATTCTCAAAATAGTTTTAAAGAATATAATATAACATATAAAGAAATCAACATAGAGGGATAAACTATTATCTAATATCTTCTAGCGAATGTGTAGAAGGTTATATACTTACTCGCATATCACAGATTTGCTCCAAAACAACTAGCGGCTAAAATTTGTTAAAAACTAAAGTTTCTTAAATCTGACGAAGTATCATATATGACTAAAATAGTCCAACATCTCTTATAAAAATAGGAAGGTGAAAAGTAATAAGTATATAAGATAAAAAGTTTTACGTAGGATACATAGCAATGTCTAAAGTATAGGGATTGCAAACAGACCTATTAGTTAACATTAGCAAACAGACCTATTAGTTAACATTAGACAGGTCACGTGATGAACAAGCCCATATTGTGAACCAATAACATAAATTTAAGAGGCTCAGAGAACAACCAATAGATGCATAGGGGTGTGTAGGAAATAGCCTATCAGTGTAAGAGAGGGAAATATAAAGCTAGACAGGTATCAAACACAATATCTATGATTACGGTAACCACAGAAACGCGTCAGATGTGAGGGGGTACCTGTCATTATCTGTGTTTTACTTTGCCTGTAGGTGCTTCGACATTGTCGATATTAATTGTGCTGTGTAATACGCTCTTTAACTGTTTCCAATAAAGAGCAAGTTGGTGAAGGAAGAGCCGGTCTGGACAATTCTTTTCTCTACAAGGTATCAATTCGACCAGTCCATAGGGCTCACCGACACTAAATATCGGATATTCGGAGAACGCTACGCGGGACAGTGAACCGGAAGTACAAGCACAGAACTCTAGAAGCAGCGGCGGTGAAGAAGGGAGCGGCGTCACTGACAGGAGCTGCATCTCGTGTAAGTCCGCTTTTAATGTATTCACATTTAGAGAGTGCTGTATTTGATTCATATACACATAACATATGATTGTATATATACTACTGGGAACTATGTCTGAGTGAATTGCAACTTTGTAATCGAGTGCTGGAGCTAATGTTGTGGTTTGGAGGTCTAACCACCAAGTCAGAGAGAGTCAAACATTGGGATTTAAGGATATTATTTGTGATAGCTTTGTATAATCCCTGCACCATTGGTTCAGCATACAAAGCTGGAGAGGACTCATGTGAAAACGAGCAAAGGGGATCGCGTCCAATGCTGCAGTCATGAGGCTTAAAACTTCCATGCACATAGCCACTGAAGGGAATGACTGAGACTGAAGGTTCCGACAGGCTGCAACCAATTTCAAACGTCTCTTTTCTGTTAGAGACAGAGTCATGGATATTGAATCTATTTGGAATCCTAAAAAGCTTACCCTTGTCTGAGGAATCAAGGAACTTTTTGGTAAATTAATCCTCCAACCATGTCTTTGAAGAAACAACACTAGTTGATCCGTGTGAGATTCTGCAGAACGTAAAGACTGAGCAAGAACCAAGATATCGTCCAAATAAGGAAACACTGCAATACCCCGCTATCTGATTACAGAGAGTAGGGCACCTAGAACCTTTGAAAAGATTCTTGGAGCTGTCGCTAGGCCAAAAGGAAGAGCGACAAATTGGTAATGCTTGTCTAGAAAAGAGAATCTCAGGAACTGTAGTGATCTAGATGAATCGGAATATGAAGATATGCATCCTGTAAGTCTATTGTGGACATATAATGCCCTTGCAGAACAAAAGGCATATTAGTCCTTATAGTCACCATTTTGAATGTTGCAATTCTTACATAATGATTCAAAATTTTTAGATCCAAAACTGGTCTGAATGAATTCTCTTTCTTTGGGACAATGAACAGATTTGAATAAAAACCCAGACCCTGTTCCAGAACAGGAACCGGCACAATTACCCCAGATAACTCCAGGTCTGAAACACACTTCAGGAAAGCCTGAGCTTTCTCTGGGTTCACTGGAATGCGTGAGAGAAAGAAGCTTCTCACAGGCGGTCTTACTCTAAAACCTATTCTGTACCCCTGAGAAACAATGTTCTGAATCCAATGATTTTGGACTGAATTGATCCAAACATCCTTGAAAAATGTTAATCTGCCCCCTACCAGCTGAGCTGGAATGAGGGCCGCACCTTCATGCGGACTTGGGGGCTGGTTTAGATGTCTTAAATGGCTTGGATTTATTCCAGACTGAGGAAGGCTTCCAATTGGAAACCGATTCCTTAGGGGAAGGATTAGGTTTAAGTTCCTTATTTTGTCGAAAGGAACGAAAACAGTTAGAAGCTTTAAATTTACCCTTAGATTTTTTTTATCCTGAGGCAAAAAGCTCCCTTCCCCGCAGTGACAGTTGAAATAATAGAATCCAACTGAGAACCAAATAATTTATTACCTTGGAAAGAAAGAGATAGCAACGTCGATTTAGAAGTCATATCAGCATTCCAAGATTTAAGCTATAAAGCTCTTCTAGCTAAGATAGCTAAAGACATATATCCAACATCAATTCTGGTGATATAAAAAATGGCATTACAAATGAAATTATTAGCATGTTGAATTAACTTAACAATGCTATACACATTATGATCTGGTACTTGTTGCGCTAAGGTTTCCAACCAAAAAGTTGAAGCAGCTGCAACATCAGCCAAAGAAATAACAGGCCTAAAAAGATGACCTGAACATAAATAAGCCTTCCTTAGATAAGATTCAAGTTTCCTATCTAAAGGATCTTTAAAAGAAGTACTATCTTCCGTAGGAATAGTAGTACGCTTAGCAAGAGTAGAGATGGCCCCATCAACTTTGGGGATCTTTTCCCAAAACTCCAATCTATCAATCGGCAAAGGATACAGGTTTTTTTAAACCTTGAAGAAGGAGTAAAAGAAGTACCCAGTCTATTCCATTCCCTAGAAATCACATCTGAAATAGCATCAGGAACTGGAAAAACCTCTGGAATAACTACATGAGGTTTAAAAAACAAATTTAAACGTTTACTAGTTTTAATATCAAGAGGACTAGTCTCCTCCATATCTAATGCAATCAACACCTCTTTTAATAAGGAACGAATATACTCCATTTTAAATAAATATGAAGATTTGTCAGTGTCAATATCTGAGGCAGGATCTTCTGAACCAAACAGATCCTCATCAGAGATAGATAAATCAGAATGTTGTTGGTCATTTGAAAATTCATCAACTTTATGAGAAGTTTTAAAAGACCTTTTACTAGAAGGCGGTATGGCAGACAAAGCCTTCTGAATGGAATCAGAAACAAATTCTCTCAAATTAACAGGAATATCCTGAGCATTAGATGTTGATGGACCAGCAACAGGTAATGAACTACTACTGATGGAAATATTCAAATAATTGGCATCTGATCCTCTGCTCTCCGTGCATGCAGTTGCTTTTGGGACTCTTTTCCATGCCGCTTTGCTCCGCGGTTTGGTCTATGGATTGACTTCCGGTTCTTCGGATGACTGGCTGGCTGCGTTCTCTGTTTGTTTCTCTGCTACTTTGGATCATTTCCACCACGCTTGGCCCGCTGTCACCGCTTGGAAAAATAACAACCGGGGAAGGTGATTTCTTGCTACTGATTAGTAAGTACGCTGAAGTTATTCATATATTTGGAGTTCTAATGTTTCGTTTGGTCAAAGAGTTGTTTCATTGCAATGCCTTATAACTCTGCAGTTACCAGCATATAGATTCTCCGCAAATTGCAATTGAAAAATACAGGGCGGTTTGAAAAATACCCCCGTTAATTGGTTCACCTTTCTCTCTGTTTAGTGTGTTTAAATCAAAAACACTTTTTTCCTTTTTATTATATCGAGGTCATAATATAGCAACTTGCATGCACGTATTTCAGTAACTTATACTACTTTTACTCAGACATGGCAGGGATAGATACAGGAGGCTTGGATGTGGATGAGACTCCATGCATCCAGACTGCAGGTGCAGACTATAACCATACTAGAGATGATCTATGTATAGAGCATAGTGATATGGAATCTGATTTGTTTGATATGGGGACTAAGATCAAATACTTTGAACAAATCTATGCACAAAATCAGGATGAACAAGAAGTAGTAGATATAAAAAAGATCTTTAAGAAACCACAACACAATCTTAGTATGGATTTGAGACACATGTGGGATATAATAGCATTCCAGAAATACATTGATACACAGCGTGTGCCTAGGGGATTACGTATCAGGAAATACCCTTCCTTTGAATTTGAAGATGTTGAAGACCAGGATGAATGGAATGAAGCATTAACTGAATGCTCTCTTAAACTGATCAACATCCTAATAAGAGTGAAAACAAAGAAAAGAGACACATTAAAACCCACAATCACACAGGTTAAAGAGGAACTTAAAACTATAAAGAAAGATGAGATTTATCTCAAATATAAATCCAACATGGATGCCAATATGAAGAAATTGGATGATGAGCAGGCAGTTAGAAAAAGTAACAAATTTATTAGAGATAAAGAGGACTATGAGGAGGGCAGAGTTTATAATTGGGCCACACTTAGACAACAAAGAAGACAAAACAGTATGAAGAAAAACAAAAATTCAGACAAAAATAAAAAACAGCAACAATCAACGGTAAATGAGAACAAAGCCAAAGGAAGTACAAGTGATGCGCCCAAATCTATTCTAAAAACAAACGAAAACAAGAAAAAAGAATCATCTTTAGCACTGATGATGGGGATTCCTCAGACTCAGAAGCAATTTCTAATACCCCAGGAGGGTCTACTCTTTCTACATCTTTGTCTCTATCCTCTACCTCCTCTATCTCGCCTCTTTCTACTCCCTCTTCTTCTCCTCCTGTTTCTCCCTCTCCCTCCTCTGCTTCTTTTTTAGGGGAACCGACGATGGAAGATCAACAGCCGGATATTCGTCCAAAAACAAGAAGAACATTGCAAAAAGAAAGAGAAGAAGAAAAAGATGGAAGATTAAAAGGAGAAGGAAAGAACAAAAAGAAGAAGGGACATTGATTGATAATATTGAAAACCCTATTGATATTGAGAATAGGATAACTAAAAATAATGTAGTTAACATTTCTGACTATAATCTTACATCAGATGAAATTAAAGTATTATCTAAAGGTTTAGGGTTTGCACCCACCAGGAAATTCTCTTGTTTCAATACTCTCCTTGACATAAATAAATTTGTTAGGAAATTGTCCTTGAAAAAATATTTTTCTAGCTTCAAGGATAATGCTATTTTGTCTAACTCTAATGCCATTTCTTCTATCAAGGATAATTATAGGGTTAAATCTCATTTAAACTTTGTAGATGCCTGTGCAGTCACAGATTTAGAGAGTTTATATAGCCGAAATCCTGATACATCTACAGTAATACCTGCTCCTACAAAACATAAATCTGATTTTTACCCTGTTCATTTTAGAGGTCCCATGATTAATGCTTTTCAAAAATCTGTACAAAAAGATATTCTTGAACTTGAAGAAAAAGTTAGGGACACTGCTCCCCCCCTTAATCTGTCTTTCAAAGAACGCCAGGCACTTAATCATCTGGCTAAAAAAGAGGATATTGTTATTCGCAATTCAGATAAGGGGGGAAGCATTGTTATTATGAACAAACAATTTTATATGGATGAGGCTTATAGGCAGCTACGTGATAGAAAAGTATATAGGAAACTTGATCGTAATCCCACTAAACTTTTTCAATGTAAACTTACTAAGATTGTTGAAGAGGGCATAAGTTTAGGTTTATTTAAAAATACTGATATTGACACGTTGGTACCTGCATTTCCCATTCGTCCAATTTTTCATCACGTTCCAAAGATCCATAAGGATGTGCAGTGTCCCCCGGGAAGGCCCATTGTGGCTGGCATAGGCTCTCTTTTTGAGCCTATGGCAGAATGGATTGACACTATTTTACAGCCGCTTGCTGTGTCACAGTTGTCGTACCTTAGGGACACTTCACACCTTTTGTTGACACTTGATAACATATCTTGGAAACCTGGTTTTTCATGGGTGACAATGGACATTGTCTCATTGTACACCTCTATTCCTCAATCTTTAGGTATTCAAGCTGTTGCATTCTCTCTAAATAGAGAATCTCATAATTCCCAGGAGCATATTGAGTATATTTGTAGTGTCTTAAACTTCTTGTTGTCTCATAACTATTTTATGTTCAATAAGGAATTTTTCATCCAAATCTGTGGCACCGCCATGGTTGCAAAATTTGCGCCTTCTTTTGCAAATATTTTTGTTGCATGGTGGGAAATGACCTACATCCAGTGACGTGCAGTGACATCAGAGGCTGGTGAGGCAGTGGCAGGATACGCCTTCATTCTTTAGATATCCTTTGTTGAAGAAATAGCAATGCACATGGGTGAGCCAATCACATGAGGTATCTATGTGCAGCCACCAATCAGCAGCTACTGAGCATATTTAGATATGATTTTCAACAAAGGACATCAAAATAATGAAGAAAATTAGATATTAGATGTAAATTGGAAAGTTATTTAAATTTGCATATGGGTTTCATGTCCCTTTAAATGGTGTCTTGGAAAACTGGTCAACTTAGTAAACATCTGATTTTAGTCTAAAAGGATTGTAACAGAAACTCTTGCCAGATAACACAATGCTTGCTCTGATTATGAGATCTAGAAATCCATGCCCATTAAAATATGTTTAAAACATACTTTTTACTTTAATGCTGCAAATTATGCTTATAGATTCTTTCATTACATAAGGGATGAGAGTCAGAGGGGGAGGAAGAGAGACAGAGAGAGAAAGAGACCATGGGGGAGAACAACACATAAGGAGAGAGATGGCTAGATATATAGAGAGAGAGACACACACACACAAGGGGGGGGGGGGCACTGCATTTTAAAGTAATAAAACAGCAGAGCTACAGAGAGTTCAGAAAATTAGTCTATAATTTAGTGTGAAGTACAGAGGCAAGCTGCTAACTTAGTGGGTGTAAAGTTTGAGTAAACAAAATACAAAAACGACCCTGCTGTAAAAGAGTAAACAAACACTAAACCACATTCATTAAATTATCATTTTCACTAACAGAATCCCTATCAGTAAAATCTTACTTTAATAAGATGTGGGTGAAACACTGCTCTCTGTGCCTCTCTCCTGCTCTGGAAGGATTCAGGAAGTGACAGTGGCACATTCCACTGCAATTAGAGGGGAAGAACAGAACTCTCTTTTTCACTTTAGCAAAGCTGGCAGCTTCACAGTACAGCAACAAAATATATGAAAGTAGTTTTTTTCCGTTTTTGTTTTGTTTTATATGATTTAACATCCAGCCCCAACCCTATGTTCCACTTACTAATGCCTCTCGCTGGATTGGTTCAGCCCAAATAGGACTGCCTCAAATAAGCAGTTAATGGGCCATGCAATGATCTTAACCACTTGCATCCAGTAGATGGCGCAGCATGTTGTGTAATGGTGGGCAGACCTGATTGTGCCTCTTCATTGCACAACATATAGCTGTGAGAAAAAAAAATGCTGGGAAAAAAAATTAACAAGTGTGAGAGGGAAAGTAAGGGCGCTAGAAAAGCTAAAAATACCACTGAAAGCTAAGAGATAAATGTATAATGACCAAGGACTTCTAATAGATTAATAATGTATTTAATGTGCCATAAAGGATGACAAAGAAACAAAATTACAAAATTAAAAGGGACGTCTCCCAAAAAATTGCATAATAAAAAATCAGTTTAAAATTATTATAAATAAAGACTGTATTCCAGTTAAACGTTGGATACTATGTACATATAAAAGTTCATTCCTTAGGACCTTGCCAATTGCGAGATACAATGTCTATATCTAAAGTCAGATGTCAGATATACAGATAATCTTGATTGCTGTTCTATGTAATATTCCCACAATAGAAAATCTTTGCTTCATCTGTATTTTGGTAGGCTAAAAAGTTAAAACGTCTTTATTTTAAAATGCTTAACGGCAACTTTACCAAAGGCCGGTCTCTGTCAGGCAACTCTGTGTGTGCTCCACGAGAATCCGGCGTCTGACGTCACGGTTTCCACCTCGAGGGCTCGCCTCTGATCAGCCAATTGGAACCTCCGTGGGTCCCTGTCTGTCAGTCTGTTGTTATCCGGTCCGATTCTTAGTAGTTTGCTTATAGTTGGAGGTTGCTCTTAGTGCTGTGCACGCCACCTCTTTTTTATGGGTATCCGCCAGGGGATAAAAATAATGCAGTACAACCCGGGTTGATAATTCTTCTGTACAAAGGTAGTTAATCCTTAGATTGTGTTATGTGGTGCTGGTTTTCTACGCGTTTCACTCCTTTCAGAGCTTTATCAAGAATGACTAGCCCACATTATCCTCCTCCTTTTCAAGGTGTCTCTGTGTTCTGATTGGTCAAAGTTTTGCTTGATTAAAGAGATTGAGTTTTTCTGACATCTGACTCTTTGTTTTTTCTCTGACATCTGACTCTTAGTTTTTTCTTATATCCTTAGTGGAATATTCACTGTATCTTTTAGGTCCTTTTCAAAAGAAAGATTCACATTTCTTTTTATAATAACGAGTCATATTTAACAGTATCATTCAACTTCTATGTGGTATTTTACAAATATGTATTTAATAAACTGTCAGCAAAGATATATTCTTTTAAAATATAACTTTTTAGTCCAAGATGAAAGGGGATACATCTAATTCGGAATTTAAACCTCTAGGGTTCAGAGTATCGTATTTGAAGATAAGTTCAGCCTCCTTGATTAGTAACTTTTTTTCAATGTTTCCCCGTCTCCAATGTTTTTGTTATAGTTTTAATTCCCCAGTATGTTAAGTCCTTTGTTCTCCCTTTGTGAACTGTTTTGAAATGTTTGTACAAATAGGTGTCCTCCAACCCTTTCTCTATGCTCCTTAGGTGTTCCCTAATTCTATCCCTTATTGCTCTTTTCGTTTCTCCAATATAAAACAAATTACACGTGCATTTTAAAACATAAATGGCACATGTATGTGTACACCTAATTAGTTCTTTTATTTGAAAGATATCTTTGGAATTATTAAACTTAATTTCTTTAATTTTTTTACTGTGACCACAGGCCTTGCAAGAATAACGAGGAAAAAAGCCCACTGGTTTTGTACCAAATAGATTTTTTTGTATTGTCAGCTTTTTGTTGTTTTTTTGTCTTTTGAGCTCACTTGGTGCTAATATCGATTTTAAGTTTGTGGCTTTTTTAAAGATGAAGGTAGGGTTACTTGGAATTTTTTCTCCTAAGATGTTATCCTCTTTTAGGATGTGCCAGTGCTTTTTGACAATTTTCTTTACCAGATTGTAATAAAGGGTACTTTAATCTGTTCATCATTAGTATCTTTAGTTTTCACTTTATATTCTAACAGGGTTTTCCTCTCAGTGTTTGTGGCCCTTTGTATGGCTTTTCTCGTGTGTTCTTTATCATAACCTCTAGAGTTAAATCTTTCTTCTAGAATCTCAACCTGTTGTTCAAAGTCAATTAGTCTTGAGCAGTTTTTCCTAATTCTTAGGCACTGTCCAACAGGTATATTCTCTTTCCAAGTGTTCAAATGGCAGCTTTCAGCATGAATATATGTATTACAATCTACCTTTTTGAAGTGTGTTTTAGTTTCAATAATATTATTAATGGTCATTATCTCTAAATCCAAAAATGTTATAGCTGTTTTACTATAATTATGAGTAAAGGTTAGGCCATAGGTGTTATTATTCATTTGTTCAAGGAGAGTTAGAAGTCCTAATTCCGATCCTTTCCATACAAGCAGAAGGTCATCTATATACCTTTTATAGAGTACAAGGTTTGCACCATAGCCACCTTCGCCAAAAAACTTGGTCTCCCAGGCTCCCATGAATAAATTAGCGTAGCTAGGTGCAAACCTTGTACCCATAGCTGTACCCTCTGCCTGTATATAGAAAGTATCATTAAAAGAAAAATAATTGTTTTCTAGAATAAATTTTATAATTTTTAATATAAAGTTTTTTTGTATTTCCTTCATATCACTATCCTGTTTTAGAAAGGTGTCTATTGCTTTAATACCCTTAGTGTGGTCAATAACGGTGTATAGTGACGTCACGTCACAGGTCACAAGGAACATGTCATCTTCCCATTTCAGAGAGTTTAATATATTTAAAACTTGTGTGGAATCCCTAAGGTAAGAGTCTAATTTTTGGACATATTTCTGAAGGTAACCATCTATATATTTAGACAAGTTGGCTGATAGGGAATCAATCCCTGAAATTATGGGCCTCCCCGGTGGGTTATTTAAACATTTGTGGATTTTTGGGAGGAAATAAAAAAATGGGGATTCTTGGATGTTTTGGGGTTAAAAACTGAAACTCTTTTTCTTTGAGTACCTGCAATTTTTTACCTTCTAATAAGATTTTATCTAGTGACTGTGTAAACTTTGTCGTTGGATCATAATCTAGTTTTCTGTAGGTTTTTTTGTCATTGAGTAATCTATGTGCTTCTTTTAGATAGTTCTGTGTGTCCATGAGGACAATCCCTCCGCCCTTATCAGCTGATTTAATGGTCAAATCAGTGTTACTTTTCAGATTGTCCAGTATAGTTTTTTCTTTTTTAGTCATATTATACTTTCTTAATTTTGGTGGATTGCATTTTTTTAAATCACTTAAAACCATTTTTTCAAATGTGTCCAAATAGTTACCTTTAGAATGTATGGGATTAAAGTATGATTTTGGTTTTAGATTGGAGTGTATGAACTTTTCTGTATTTACAGGTTTAGTAGTGAGCTCTTTTTCAACAGGATTTTTTAGATAGAATCTTTTGAGGGTTAAATTTCTTACGAATTTTTTTACATTAATATAGGTATTGAATTTGTTAAGTCTAGTTGTGGGAGCATAAGACAAGCCTAGACCCAAAACTTTTTCTTCCTCTGTCGTTAGTTGAATACTGCTTAAATTGAAAATTCCCTGCTGACCTTTAGCTATCTCAGCCTTTTTGCTTTGTTTGAGCATTCCCCTTCCTCTCTTTCCTCTAAACTTCTTTTTTTCTTCTGTTTTAGTTCTTTTTCTGTCCTGATCGGGAACATTTGGTTGCCCTCCTTTAGAGGGCTCTTCTCTAAAAAAAGGGAACTAGTATTAGTATTATGGTCTTCTCTACCTTCAGTCTCTCTAAAGGCATCAAAGCGATTATAAGTGGGGGTCCTCCACTGTTCATAGTGATTATTCCTGTCCTCTCTAGAATTATCAGCTCTATTGGGCCTTCTTGGATATTGCCATTCTTTTTCCCTATTATAAGGAGTTCTTTGATTGTGATTAGTATTATAATTATTATATGACCTTGGTTCCCAATTTTGATAATTTCTGTTCCCATATCTTGGATACCATGATCTTTCATTATAACCATTGTGACTGTAGTGACGATTATTGCCAAATTCATTCTGTCGATTATATCCCTGTGTTTTATTGTGTGAATATTCATTTCTATACTGTTGATTATTTCTATACTCATGAGTGTCAGTGTTCATATGATTAACTTTTCTAGTTCTTTTTTCATATGTATTCTCATTTCTGGTATTCTTATCCGTGATCTCCATTACATCTTCATTAGTTATATCTTGTTGTATACGGTTATCTTTAGTGTCTCTTTCCATTTTACCCCATTTTGTTCTTAAGAGGTCTTTGTTTAGATTATCTAATTTACCAATTATTACTTTTTGTCTCTCTTTATATTCATTCTCATTTTTTCTATCTGTGAGTTTTTCTTTAATTTCTAAAATACTTTTCTCTATTTCTAATAGAGTCCCTTTTCGTGATCTTTTTAATATGTCTATAAGAGTGTTTGAAGCCTTTGTGAGTGTATCTTTCCATTCTAAATTGTAAATCCTCTTTTAGAGGAAAAGTGCAATTTTTCTTAATTTGTAAACCCCTTGGAATGATCCCTTTTTGTGTATATCTATTTAAAAAAACTAATTCCATTTTCTGCTTAAGTTCTTTAGTAAGTGCATATTCCAAACTTTGCATAAGATCTGAGGTTTTTTCAGGTGAAATTGTGTCAATATGTGGTATATTATCGTCTTTCAAATCCAAGAAAATTTTGTCCCTAAAGTCAAATATATCATCCATGCTTTCACTAGCTGCTACTACCAAAGAAGGAAAAGTGAAAAATCGTGTGAGATAGTGAGTGATGGTAGTGCGCTTAGTGTAGGGTATTAAACACCTTAACTAAATAGCAGATCCTTCAAGCTACTATAGTGAAAAATTGACAAGTGTGAGAGGGAAAGTAAGGGCGCTAGAAAAGCTAAAAATACCACTGAAAGCTAAGAGATAAATGTATAATGACCAAGGACTTCTAATAGATTAATAATGTATTTAATGTGCCATAAAGGATGACAAAGAAACAAAATTACAAAATTAAAAGGGACGTCTCCCAAAAAATTGCATAATAAAAAATCAGTTTAAAATTATTATAAATAAAGACTGTATTCCAGTTAAACGTTGGATACTATGTACATATAAAAGTTCATTCCTTAGGACCTTGCCAATTGCGAGATACAATGTCTATATCTAAAGTCAGATGTCAGATATACAGATAATCTTGATTGCTGTTCTATGTAATATTCCCACAATAGAAAATATTTACTTCATCTGTATTTTGGTAGGCTAAAAAGTTAAAACGTCTTTATTTTAAAATGCTTAACGGCAACTTTACCAAAGGCCGGTCTCTGTCAGGCAACTCCGTGTGTGCTCCACGAGAATCCGGCGTCTGACGTCACGGTTTCCACCTCGAGGGCTCGCCTCTGATCAGCCAATTGGAACCTCCGTGGGTCCCTGTCTGTCAGTCTGTTGTTATCCGGTCCGATTCTTAGTAGTTTGCTTATAGTTGGAGGTTGCTCTTAGTGCTGTGCACGCCACCTCTTTTTTATGGGTATCCGCCAGGGGATAAAAATAATGCAGTACAACCCGGGTTGATAATTCTTCTGTACAAAGGTAGTACAAAGGTAGTTAATCCTTAGATTGTGTTATGTGGTGCTGGTTTTCTACGCGTTTCACTCCTTTCAGAGCTTTATCAAGAATGACTAGCCCACATTATCCTCCTCCTTTTCAAGGTGTCTCTGTGTTCTGATTGGTCAAAGTTTTGCTTGATTAAAGAGATTGAGTTTTTCTGACATCTGACTCTTTGTTTTTTCTCTGACATCTGACTCTTAGTTTTTTCTTATATCCTTAGTGGAATATTCACTGTATCTTTTAGGTCCTTTTCAAAAGAAAGATTCACATTTCTTTTTATAATAACGAGTCATATTTAACAGTATCATTCAACTTCTATGTGGTATTTTACAAATATGTATTTAATAAACTGTCAGCAAAGATATATTCTTTTAAAATATAACTTTTTAGTCCAAGATGAAAGGGGATACATCTAATTCGGAATTTAAACCTCTATGGTTCAGAGTATCGTATTTGAAGATAAGTTCAGCCTCCTTGATTAGTAACTTTTTTTCAATGTTTCCCCCTCTCCAATGTTTTTTTTATAGTTTTAATTCCCCAGTATGTTAAGTCCTTTGTTCTCCCTTTGTGAACTGTTTTGAAATGTTTGTACAAATAGGTGTCCTCCAACCCTTTCTCTATGCTCCTTAGGTGTTCCCTAATTCTATCCCTTATTGCTCTTTTCGTTTCTCCAATATAAAACAAATTACACGTGCATTTTAAAACATAAATGGCACATGTATGTGTACACCTAATTAGTTCTTTTATTTGAAAGATATCTTTGGAATTAAAAAACTTAATTTCTTTAATTTTTTTACTGTGACCACAGGCCTTGCAAGAATAACAAGGAAAAAAGCCCACTGGTTTTGTACCAAATAGATTTTTTTGTATTGTCAGCTTTTTGTTGTTTTTTTGTCTTTTGAGCTCACTTGGTGCTAATATCGATTTTAAGTTTGTGGCTTTTTTAAAGATGAAGGTAGGGTTACTTGGAATTTTTTCCCCTAAGATATTATCCTCTTTTAGGATGTGCCAGTGCTTTTTGACAATTTTCTTTACCAGATTGTAATCTACATTATACTCTGTAATAAAGGGTACTTTAATCTGTTCATCATTAGTATCTTTAGTTTTCACTTTATATTCTAACAGGGTTTTCCTCTCAGTGTTTGTGGCCCTTTGTATGGCTTTTCTCGTGTGTTCTTTATCATAACCTCTAGAGTTAAATCTTTCTTCTAGAATCTCAACCTGTTGTTCAAAGTCAATTAGTCTTGAGCAGTTTTTCCTAATTCTTAGGCACTGTCCAACAGGTATATTCTCTTTCCAAGTGTTCAAATGGCAGCTTTCAGCATGAATATATGTATTACAATCTACCTTTTTGAAGTGTGTTTTAGTTTCAATAATATTATTAATGGTCATTATCTCTAAATCCAAAAATGTTATAGCGGTTTTACTATAATTATGAGTAAAGGTTAGGCCATAGGTGTTATTATTCATTTGTTCAAGGAGAGTTAGAAGTCCTAATTCCGATCCTTTCCATACAAGCAGAAGGTCATCTATATACCTTTTATAGAGTACAAGGTGTGCACCATAGCCACCTTCGCCAAAAAACTTGGTCTCCCAGGTTCCCATGAATAAATTAGCGTAGCTAGGTGCAAACCTTGTACCCATAGCTGTACCCTCTGCCTGTATATAGAAAGTATCATTAAAAGAAAAATAATTGTTTTCTAGAATAAATTTTATAATTTTTAATATAAAGTTTTTTTGTATTTCCTTCATATCACTATCCTGTTTTAGAAAGGTGTCTATTGCTTTAATTCCCTTAGTGTGGTCAATAACGGTGTATAGTGACGTCACGTCACAGGTCACAAGGAACATGTCATCTTCCCATTTCAGAGAGTTTAATATATTTAAAACTTGTGTGGAATCCCTAAGGTAAGAGTCTAATTTTTGGACATATTTCTGAAGGTAACCATCTATATATTTAGACAAGTTGGCTGATAGGGAATCAATCCCTGAAATTATGGGCCTCCCCGGTGGGTTATTTAAACATTTGTGGATTTTTGGGAGGAAATAAAAAATGGGGATTCTTGGATGTTTTGGGGTTAAAAACTGAAACTCTTTTTCTTTGAGTACCTGCAATTTTTTACCTTCTAATAAGATTTTATCTAGTGACTGTGTAAACTTTGTCGTTGGATCATAATCTAGTTTTCTGTAGGTTTTTTTGTCATTGAGTAATCTATGTGCTTCTTTTAGATAGTTCTGTGTGTCCATGAGGACAATCCCTCCGCCCTTATCAGCTGATTTAATGGTCAAATCAGTGTTACTTTTCAGATTGTCCAGTATAGTTTTTTCTTTTTTAGTCATATTATACTTTCTTAATTTTGGTGGATTGCATTTTTTTAAATCACTTAAAACCATTTTTTCAAATGTGTCCAAATAGTTACCTTTAGAATGTATGGGATTAAAGTATGATTTTGGTTTTAGATTGGAGTGTATGAACTTTTCTGTATTTACAGGTTTAGTAGTGAGCTCTTTTTCAACAGGATTTTTTAGATAGAATCTTTTGAGGGTTAAATTTCTTACAAATTTTTTTACATTAATATAGGTATTGAATTTGTTAAGTCTAGTTGTGGGAGCATAAGACAAGCCTAGACCCAAAACTTTTTCTTCCTCTGTCGTTAGTTGAATACTGCTTAAATTGAAAATTCCCTGCTGACCTTTAGCTATCTCAGCCTTTTTGCTTCGTTTGAGCATCCCCCTTCCTCTCTTTCCTCTAAACTTCTTTTTTTCTTCTGGTTTAGTTCTTTTTCTGTCCTGATCGGGAACATTTGGTTGCCCTCCTTTAGAGGGCTCTTCTCTAAAAAAAGGGAACTAGTATTAGTATTATGGTCTTCTCTACCTTCAGTTTCTCTAAAGGCATCAAAGCGATTATAAGTGGGGGTCCTCCACTGTTCATAGTGATTATTCCTGTCCTCTCTAGAATTATCAGCTCTATTGGGCCTTCTTGGATATTGCCATTCTTTTTCCCTATTATAAGGAGTTCTTTGATTGTGATTAGTATTATAATTATTATATGACCTTGGTTCCCAATTTTGATAATTTCTGTTCCCATATCTTGGATACCATGATCTTTCATTATAACCATTGTGACTGTAGTGACGATTATTGCCAAATTCATTCTGTCGATTATATCCCTGTGTTTTATTGTGTGAATATTCATTTCTATACTGTTGATTATTTCTATACTCATGAGTGTCAGTGTTCATATGATTAACTTTTCTAGTTCTTTTTTCATATGTATTCTCATTTCTGGTATTCTTATCCGTGATCTCCATTACATCTTCATTAGTTATATCTTGTTGTATACGGTTATCTTTAGTGTCTCTTTCCATTTTACCCCATTTTGTTCTTAAGAGGTCTTTGTTTAGATTATCTAATTTACCAATTATTACTTTTTGTCTCTCTTTATATTCATTCTCATTTTTTCTATCTGTGAGTTTTTCTTTAATTTCTAAAATACTTTTCTCTATTTCTAATAGAGTCCCTTTTCGTGATCTTTTTAATATGTCTATAAGAGTGTTTGAAGCCTTTGTGAGTGTATCTTTCCATTCTAAATTGTAAATCCTCTTTTAGAGGAAAAGTGCAATTTTTCTTAATTTGTAAACCCCTTGGAATGATCCCTTTTTGTGTATATCTATTTAAAAAAACTAATTCCATTTTCTGCTTAAGTTCTTTAGTAAGTGCATATTCCAAACTTTGCATAAGATCTGAGGTTTTTTCAGGTGAAATTGTGTCAATATGTGGTATATTATCGTCTTTCAAATCCAAGAAAATTTTGTCCCTAAAGTCAAATATATCATCCATGCTTTCACTAGCTGCTACTACCAAAGAAGGAAAAGTGAAAAATCGTGTGAGATAGTGGGTGATGGTAGTGCGCTTAGTGTAGGGTATTAAACACCTTAACTAAATAGCAGATCCTTCAAACTACTATAGTGAAAAATTGACAAGTGTGAGAGGGAAAGTAAGGGCGCTAGAAAAGCTAAAAATACCACTGAAAGCTAAGAGATAAATGTATAATGACCAAGGACTTCTAATAGATTAATAATGTATTTAATGTGCCATAAAGGATGACAAAGAAACAAAATTACAAAATTAAAAGGGACGTCTCCCAAAAAATTGCATAATAAAAAATCGATATTAGCACCAAGTGAGCTCAAAAGACAAAAAAACAACAAAAAGCCGACAACACAAAAAAATCTATTTGGTACAAAACCAGTGGGCTTTTTTCCTTGTTATTCTTGCAAGGCCTGTGGTCACAGTAAAAAAATTAAAGAAATTAAGTTTAATAATTCCAAAGATATCTTTCAAATAAAAGAACTAATTAGGTGTACACATACATGTGCCATTTATGTTTTAAAATGCATGTGTAATTTGTTTTATATTGGAGAAACGAAAAGAGCAATAAGGGATAGAATTAGGGAACACCTAAGGAGCATAGAGAAAGGGTTGGAGGACACCTATTTGTACAAACATTTCAAAACAGTTCACAAAGGGAGAACAAAGGACTTAACATACTGGGGAATTAAAACTATAAAAAAAACATTGGAGAGGGGGAAACATTGAAAAAAAGTTACTAATCAAGGAGGCTGAACTTATCTTCAAATACGATACTCTGAACCCTAGAGGTTTAAATTCCGAATTAGATGTATCCCCTTTCATCTTGGACTAAAAAGTTATATTTTAAAAGAATATATCTTTGCTGACAGTTTATTAAATACATATTTGTAAAATACCACATAGAAGTTGAATGATACTGTTAAATATGACTCGTTATTATAAAAAGAAATGTGAATCTTTCTTTTGAAAAGGACCTAAAAGATACAGTGAATATTCCACTAAGGATATAAGAAAAAACTAAGAGTCAGATGTCAGAGAAAAAACAAAGAGTCAGATGTCAGAAAAACTCAATCTCTTTAATCAAGCAAAACTTTGACCAATCAGAACACAGAGACACCTTGAAAAGGAGGAGGATAATGTGGGCTAGTCATTCTTGATAAAGCTCTGAAAGGAGTGAAACGCGTAGAAAACCAGCACCACATAACACAATCTAAGGATTAACTACCTTTGTACTACCTTTGTACAGAAGAATTATCAACCCGGGTTGTACTGCATTATTTTTATCCCCTGGCGGATACCCATAAAAAAGAGGTGGCGTGCACAGCACTAAGAGCAACCTCCAACTATAAGCAAACTACTAAGAATCGGACCGGATAACAACAGACTGACAGACAGGGACCCACGGAGGTTCCAATTGGCTGATCAGAGGCGAGCCCTCGAGGTGGAAACCGTGACGTCAGACGCCGGATTCTCGTGGAGCACACACGGAGTTGCCTGACAGAGACCGGCCTTTGGTAAAGTTGCCGTTAAGCATTTTAAAATAAAGACGTTTTAACTTTTTAGCCTACCAAAATACAGATGAAGTAAAGATTTTCTATTGTGGGAATATTACATAGAACAGCAATCAAGATTATCTGTATATCTGACATCTGACTTTAGATATAGACATTGTATCTCGCAATTGGCAAGGTCCTAAGGAATGAACTTTTATATGTACATAGTATCCAACGTTTAACTGGAATACAGTCTTTATTTATAATTTTAAACTGATTTTTTATTATGCAATTTTTTGGGAGACGTCCCTTTTAATTTTGTAATTTTGTTTCTTTGTCATCCTTTATGGCACATTAAATACATTATTAATCTATTAGAAGTCCTTGGTCATTATACATTTATCTCTTAGCTTTCAGTGGTATTTTTAGCTTTTCTAGCGCCCTTACTTTCCCTCTCACACTTGTCAATTTTTCACTATAGTAGCTTGAAGGATCTGCTATTTAGTTAAGGTGTTTAATACCCTACACTAAGCGCACTACCATCACCCACTATCTCACACGATTTTTCACTTTTCCTTCTTTGGTAGTAGCAGCTAGTGAAAGCATGGATGATATATTTGACTTTAGGGACAAAATTTTCTTGGATTTGAAAGACGATAATATACCACATATTGACACAATTTCACCTGAAAAAACCTCAGATCTTATGCAAAGTTTGGAATATGCACTTACTAAAGAACTTAAGCAGAAAATAGAATTAGTTTTTTTAAATAGATATACACAAAAAGGGATCATTCCAAGGGGTTTACAAATTAAGAAAAATGGCACTTTTCCTCTAAAAGAGGATTTACAATTAGAATGGAAAGATACACTCACAAAGGCTTCAAACACTCTTATAGACATATTAAAAAGATCACGAAAAGGGACTCTATTAGAAATAGAGAAAAGTATTTTAGAAATTAAAGAAAAACTCACAGATAGAAAAAATGAGAATGAATATAAAGAGAGACAAAAAGTAATAATTGGTAAATTAGATAATCTAAACAAAGACCTCTTAAGAACAAAATGGGGTAAAATGGAAAGAGACACTAAAGATAACCGTATACAACAAGATATAACTAATGAAGATGTAATGGAGATCACGGATAAGAATACCAGAAATGAGAATACATATGAAAAAAGAACTAGAAAAGTTAATCATATGAACACTGACACTCATGAGTATAGAAATAATCAACAGTATAGAAATGAATATTCACACAATAAAACACAGGGATATAATCGACAGAATGAATTTGGCAATAATCGTCACTACAGTCACAATGGTTATAATGAAAGATCATGGTATCCAAGATATGGGAACAGAAATTATCAAAATTGGGAACCAAGGTCATATAATAATTATAATACTAATCACAATCAAAGAACTCCTTATAATAGGGAAAAAGAATGGCAATATCCAAGAAGGCTCAATAGAGCTGATAATTCTAGAGAGGACAGGAATAATCACTATGAACAGTGGAGGACCCCCACTTATAATCGCTTTGATGCCTTTAGAGAAACTGAAGGTAGAGAAGACCATAATACTAATACTAGTTCCCTTTTTTTAGAGAAGAGCCCTCTAAAGGAGGGCAACCAAATGTTCCCGATCAGGACAGAAAAAGAACTAAACCAGAAGAAAAAAAGAAGTTTAGAGGAAAGAGAGGAAGGGGGATGCTCAAACGAAGCAAAAAGGCTGAGATAGCTAAAGGTCAGCAGGGAATTTTCAATTTAAGCAGTATTCAACTAACGACAGAGGAAGAAAAAGTTTTGGGTCTAGGCTTGTCTTATGCTCCCACAACTAGACTTAACAAATTCAATACCTATATTAATGTAAAAAAATTCGTAAGAAATTTAACCCTCAAAAGATTCTATCTAAAAAATCCTGTTGAAAAAGAGCTCACTACTAAACCTGTAAATACAGAAAAGTTCATACACTCCAATCTAAAACCAAAATCATACTTTAATCCCATACATTCTAAAGGTAACTATTTGGACACATTTGAAAAAATGGTTTTAAGTGATTTAAAAAAATGCAATCCACCAAAATTAAGAAAGTATAATATGACTAAAAAAGAAAAAACTATACTGGACAATCTGAAAAGTAACACTGATTTGACCATTAAATCAGCTGATAAGGGCGGAGGGATTGTCCTCATGGACACACAGAACTATCTAAAAGAAGCACATAGATTACTCAATGACAAAAAAACCTACAGAAAACTAGATTATGATCCAACGACAAAGTTTACACAGTCACTAGATAAAATCTTATTAGAAGGTAAAAAATTGCAGGTACTCAAAGAAAAAGAGTTTCAGTTTTTAACCCCAAAACATCCAAGAATCCCCATTTTTTATTTCCTCCCAAAAATCTACAAATGTTTAAATAACCCACCGGGGAGGCCCATAATTTCAGGGATTGATTCCCTATCAGCCAACTTGTCTAAATATATAGATGGTTACCTTCAGAAATATGTCCAAAAATTAGACTCTTACCTTAGGGATTCCACACAAGTTTTAAATATATTAAACTCTCTGAAATGGGAAGATGACATGTTCCTTGTGACCTGTGACGTGACGTCACTATACACCGTTATTGACCACACTAAAGGTATTAAAGCAATAGACACCTTTCTAAAACAGGATAGTGATATGAAGGAAATACAAAAAAACTTTATATTAAAAATTATAAAATTTATTCTAGAAAACAATTATTTTTCTTTTAATGATACTTTCTATATACAGGCAGAGGGTACAGCTATGGGTACAAGGTTTGCACCTAGCTACGCTAATTTATTCATGGGAGCCTGGGAGACCAAGTTTTTTGGCGATGGTGGCTATGGTGCAAACCTTGTACTCTATAAAAGGTATATAGATGACCTTCTGCTTGTATGGAAAGGATCGGAATTAGGACTTCTAACTCTCCTTGAACAAATGAATAATAACACCTATGGCCTAACCTTTACTCATAATTATAGTAAAACAGCTATAACATTTTTGGATTTAGAGATAATGACCATTAATAATATTATTGAAACTAAAACACACTTCAAAAAGGTAGATTGTAATACATATATTCATGCTGAAAGCTGCCATTTGAACACTTGGAAAGAGAATATACCTGTTGGACAGTGCCTAAGAATTAGGAAAAACTGCTCAAGACTAATTGACTTTAAACAACAGGTTGAGATTCTAGAAGAAAGATTTAACTCGAGGTTATGATAAAGAACACACGAGAAAAGCCATACAAAGGGCCACAAACACTGAGAGGAAAACCCTGTTAGAATATAAAGTGAAAACTAAAGATACTAATGATGAACAGATTAAAGTACCCTTTATTACAGAGTATAATGTAGATTACAATCTGGTAAAGAAAATTGTCAAAAAGCACTGGCACATCCTAAAAGAGGATAACATCTTAGGAGAAAAAATTCCAAGTAACCCTACCTTCATCTTTAAAAAAGCCACAAACTTAAAATCGATATTAGCACCAAGTGAGCTCAAAAGACAAAAAAAACAACAAAAAGCTGACAATACAAAAAAATCTATTTGGTACAAAACCAGTGGGCTTTTTTCCTTGTTATTCTTGCAAGGCCTGTGGTCACAGTAAAAAAATTAAAGAAATTAAGTTTAATAATTCCAAAGATATCTTTCAAATAAAAGAACTAATTAGGTGTACACATACATGTGCCATTTATGTTTTAAAATGCACGTGTAATTTGTTTTATATTGGAGAAACGAAAAGAGCAATAAGGGATAGAATTAGGGAACACCTAAGGAGCATAGAGAAAGGGTTGGAGGACACCTATTTGTACAAACATTTCAAAACAGTTCACAAAGGGAGAACAAAGGACTTAACATACTGGGGAATTAAAACTATAAAAAAACATTGGAGAGGGGGAAACATTGAAAAAAAGTTACTAATCAAGTAGGCTGAACTTATCTTCAAATACGATACTCTGAACCCTAGAGGTTTAAATTCCGAATTAGATGTATCCCCTTTCATCTTGGACTAAAAAGTTATATTTTAAAAGAACATATCTTTGCTGACAGTTTATTAAATACATATTTGTAAAATACCACATAGAAGTTGAATGATACTGTTAAATATGACTTGTTATTATAAAAAGAAATGTGAATCTTTCTTTTGAAAAGGACCTAAAAGATACAGTGAATATTCCACTAAGGATATAAGAAAAAACTAAGAGTCAGATGTCAGAAAAAAAACAAAGAGTCAGATGTCAGAAAAACTCAATCTCTTTAATCAAGCAAAACTTTGACCAATCAGAACACAGAGACACCTTGAAAAGGAGGAGGATAATGTGGGCTAGTCATTCTTGATAAAGCTCTGAAAGGAGTGAAACGCGTAGAAAACCAGCACCACATAACACAATCTAAGGATTAACTACCTTTGTACTACCTTTGTACAGAAGAATTATCAACCCGGGTTATACTGCATTATTTTTATCCCCTGGCGGATACCCATAAAAAAGAGGTGGCGTGCACAGCACTAAGAGCAACCTCCAACTATAAGCAAACTACTAAGAATCGGACCGGATAACAACAGACTGACAGACAGGGACCCACGGAGGTTCCAATTGGCTGATCAGAGGCGAGCCCTCGAGGTGGAAACCGTGACGTCAGACGCCGGATTCTCGTGGAGCACACACGGAGTTGCCTGACAGAGACCGGCCTTTGGTAAAGTTGCCGTTAAGCATTTTAAAATAAAGACGTTTTAACTTTTTAGCCTACCAAAATACAGATGAAGTAAAGATTTTCTATTGTGGGAATATTACATAGAACAGCAATCAAGATTATCTGTATATCTGACATCTGACTTTAGATATAGACATTGTATCTCGCAATTGGCAAGGTCCTAAGGAATGAACTTTTATATGTACATAGTATCCAACGTTTAACTGGAATACAGTCTTTATTTATAATAATTTTAAACTGATTTTTTATTATGCAATTTTTTGGGAGACGTCCCTTTTAATTTTGTAATTTTGTTTCTTTGTCATCCTTTATGGCACATTAAATACATTATTAATCTATTAGAAGTCCTTGGTCATTATACATTTATCTCTTAGCTTTCAGTGGTATTTTTAGCTTTTCTAGCGCCCTTACTTTCCCTCTCACACTTGTCAATTTTTCACTATAGTAGCTTGAAGGATCTGCTATTTAGTTAAGGTGTTTAATACCCTACAATAAGCGCACTACCATCACCCACTATCTCTCACGGGAAAAAAAATTACATTTTTTTTTTTAAAGCCAATAAAAAAAATATATATTTTTGCCCATATGAGAGGTGAAGCACTGCCTCACCTGCCTCTAGTGACTGCACATCACTGCCTACATCTATAACCCATGGCACAATAAGATTGAGCTATTAGTCCGTTATATAGATGACCTGCTTCTCATTGTAAAACACCCTGTCACCGACTCAGATTTTGATGATTTTTTGAGATATTGTAATCACAATGAGTTGGGACTTTCTTTTATGGGGGCTTTCAGTGAGGAGCAGGTCAACTATCTTGATCTCAATATCAGTGTTGAGAATCTACATATTGTCACTAAAACTTATCGTAAACCCACTGCTGGGAATACGATTTTACACGCTTCTTCACACCATCCAACTCACCTTATTAAGTCTATCCCTAAGTCCCAATTTCTTAGAGTCAGAAGAAACACCAAGAGTGATCTCATTTATGACCAACAGGCTGGTGAACTTAGGGATAGACTTGAAAAACGAGGGTATAAACATAATGTTCTTGAATCTTGTCAGACATCAATAAGAGACACTAAGGAAGTATCTAGTCATAATAGGCTAGATCAAAAAAAATGATTTTGCTGACTCAGTAGTTTTTTCTACGGAATATAGTCAACAATATGATGAAATTATAGGGATCCTTAAGAAGCATATGCACATATTGAAGGCAGATGAGACATTGTATCCTTATACTAGCAACTGTAAATTTGTTCCTAAGAAGTCAAGGACGCTTTCACAAATTTTGGCTCCCAGTCAAATTACATCTAGCTCACAAAAAAAATAGTGGAACTTGGCTCAACAAAAAGGGTACTTTTAAATGTGGACATACAATTTGCTATACATGTCCTAATGTAAAAACAGGTCACCAATTTTGTAGCCATACCACTAGTGACATCTATGACATCAATTTTTATGCAAACTGTGGTTTTCAATTTGTAGTATATCTGTTAACATGCAAATTTTGTAATTGCCAATACGTTGGTAAAACGACTAAAATGCTCAGGACCAGATATAGCGAACACGTCAGAGATGTCAAAAATTATAGTAAAGATTCTGCAGTTGCTAATCATTTTAATAACTACCATTTTACACATATAGCAAACCTCTCAGTCCAAATTATTGATATGGCTGTAGTCCCTACTAGAGGAGGGAATAGGGCTAAGATCCTTGAAAAGAAGGAACTTTATTGGATCTTAAAATTAAAGACCCTTGCCCCCCTAGGCATGAACAGAGAATGTGATCTAGATTAAGATGAAAAATGTTAATTGTCAATAAAATAAACATGCGGGAAAGTGGAGTTTGCTATTATATTTCCATTGTTGCAGTGCTATCTTTATCTCTTGCATTTTGATTGTATTCAGGAATCTAAATTCTTTATCTACCGATATTACTCTCTTTATCTCTTAATAATATTGTTCTTTTTCTATTGATATATTTCTGTATATTTATGCCCTTATGGTTAAATATGAGTTCCCATATAGGCTGAAATTAGTTCTTGATATGTTTGATGTATTTTGGTCCCTCTGTAAATTTAAATTTAATATTCAAATATTTACTCTTAAAGTATCATCTTAGTGATTACTTAAATATTCAATGTATGGAGCTTGTTAATACTCTTCTTGGTGTATTTGTTTACCATCTAATAATTTTTATTACATTTTTATTACATTGTTATTATCATCTGCTGAATTTGTTCTGTACGCAGTCTGTTCTCATCCACTTAAATATTTCACTTGCCTTTTGAGATTCCACCTGTATATCTATCTTACATTGCAGACTGTTTTTAAACCTTTTTTCTTCTTATGGCTGTGAGGCAAGGAAATAGTTAAGTCTATGACTCTCACTGCATAAATAGATGGGGTTTCTCATACAGTCCCTCATCTATGAGTAAGCGCCTGTAGGGGGCGCGAAACATGTAAGATACCCTGCATTGTTTTATCTGCCATGTCTGATGATTTTAAACTGCCTAATAAATTTTCAGCTTTTATTCAAGTTTCTGGATTGAGAGCCTGACATTTTTTTTCCATTTTACTATTGGCATCTGATCCTCTGCTCTCCGGCTACGGCTCTCCGTGCATGCAGTTGCTTTTGGGACTCTTTTCCATGCCGCTTTGCTCCGCGGTTTGGTCTATGGATTGACTTCCGGTTCTTCGGATGACTGGCTGGCTGCGTTCTCTGATGGAAATATTCTCTGCATGTAAAAGTTTGTCATGACAACTATTACAAAACTACAGCCGGAGGAACAGTTACCACAAGTTTACAACAAATGCACTTAGCTTTGGTAGAACCGACATCAGGCAGCAGGATTCCAGTAGTAAATTCTGAGACAGGATCAGATTGAGACATCTTGCAATATGTAAGAGAAAAACAACATATAAAGCAAAATTATCAATTTCCTTATATGACAGTTTCAGGAATGGGGAAGAAATGCAAACAAAATAGGCCTCTGGAAACCAGAAGCCAAAAGAAAAGAAGTCTTAACTAATGTCAAAAATTTTGGCGCAAAGTACGATGCCCACAACTGACAAAATATTTTTTTGCACCAAAAACGTCTGCAACAAACACGAGTGTCATAGATCACGCAACAACGTGAAAGAACTCAGTGCCAACTAAGACGCTGGAAATGACGAATTTGCGTCAACAAACTTAATTCCCACGCAAAAAATGTCTTGCGGAAAAAATGACAATAAATTATAGCATTTTGCGCTCTCGCAAGCCTAATACAGCCCGCAATTTAGAAAAAAAAGAGTCAATTTGAAAACTTCAGGTAAGAAAAAAGGTGTTTTTTTTTTTTAATGCATTTCCCAGATATGAAACTGACAGTCTGCAAAAAGGAAATATACTGATAAACCTGAATCATGGCAAATATAAGAATAAACATATTAAGAACTTTAAATATAAAGTGCCAAACCATAGCTGAGAGTGTCTTAAATAAAAGAAACATACTTACCAAAAGACACTCATCTACATAAAGCAGATAGCCAAACCAGTACTGAAACGAGAATCTAGGGGCGGTTCTACACAGGGGCCAGTGCCACTGTAAAAATGTCCCTGCCCCCCCCTAAGCTGGCCACTGAGCTGACTGAAAAATACCGGACAAGATCAAGTCTATTTATCGGCTTCCCTGTCCCTGAAACGCTGTCTAGTCAAAGCGTGGGGTTAACAAAGTGAAGTAAAACTTGTGCCCCCTCCCCTTTCAGAGATGTGCTACAGTTCCCAGCTTGTAGTGGGGGCGGGGCGTCTTACAGCTGCAGTCAAGATTTCCTGAAGTGTCACTGGTTCTTTTATTTATTTATTTTTCGTGTGTGTGTGTATATGTGTATATGTGTGTAATATATATATATATATATATATATATATGTGTGTGTGTGTGTGTGTGTGTGTGAAAAGATAGGTATTCAGGCGCTTAGCTTATATGACCGTATACAGATATAATTACTTATATGTGTATGACAAAGGATAAATGCTATTTGGTTATACAGATAGCTAGCACACCACAGAGAACGATTCATACAATGTATAGAGAAAAATGGAACAGGTTAAGTGGTCCAACAGAGTACATATATATGGAATATATATATATATATATATATATATATATATATATAAAATCATTTGTTTGTTTTTTTAATGTGCCCCCCCTGATTAAACACTGGCCCCACCTTGGCCCCCCCCAGTGAAATTTGTCTAGAACCGCCACTGCGAGAATCAGCCGAGGTAATGGTATATAATAGAATATCGGCGATCTGAAAAGGGAGGTAGGAGATGAATCTCTACGACTGATAACAGAGAACCTATGAAATAGATCCCCGTTAGGATGACCACTGTATTCAATAGGTAACACTCCCTTCACATCCCTCTGACATTCACTGTACTCTGAGAGGAACCGGGCTTCAAAAAAAGCTGAGAAGCGCATATCAACTTAGAAATCTTGCACAAACTTACTTCAGCACCTCCATAGGAGGCAAAGTTTGAAAAACTGAATTGTGGGTGTGGTGAGGGGTGTATTTATAGGCATTTTGGAGGTTTGGGAAACATTGCCCCTCCTGGTAGGATTATATATCCCATACGTCACCTAGCTCATGGACTCTTGCCAATTACATGAAAGAAATAAAGGTTGTTTTTTTAGTGTAGGATCCACAATAACCCCCCAACCTCCCTGATCCCCCCCACCAAACAGCTCTCTAAGCCTCCTCCCTCGACCTATTGGCCGCCATCTTAGGTACTGGTAGCCGTCTGCCAGTACCCAGTTTACTACAAAATTTTTCCTTTTTTGTCAAAACCCCCACCCAATTTCTGTAGTGTAGCTGCCCACCCTTAATACCCTACCCATCCTCACCCTCCCAGATCCCTTCCCCAACATTTTTGCCCCTTCCTTCTGTTCATTGAATGCTCCCCCGCCTCCTCAGGTGCTCCAGGAAACAGAGGGGACAGGATCCGGATATCCACCAATGATGGGCCGCCCACCCACCTCCCTGCTATGGCCCCCACCCACCAACGATCGGCACCATCGCTGGCCGATGCAGAGACGGCCACAGAGTAGCTTCTCTCTGCATTGGATGCCTAAAACTTTTTATTGCAGGATGCCTCAATATCAAGGCATCAGTGCAATAACATAAAAGCGGCTGGAAGCGATCACAATCTCTTCCAGCACTTGAAAACCCAGACGACGTACAGGGTACGTCCTTGGTCATTAAGTGACAGTTTTTGTAGGACGTACCCTGTACGCCCCTGGTCCTTAAGGGGTTAAAAGGACATGATTTTTTCCCCCCCATGATTCAGATAGAGAATATAATTTAATAAAACTTTCCAATTTACTACCGCTCAAATTAAAAACTTTTAACATGGGTGGGTTAGCGTGCTTCTTAAAAGTAAATTGTTTTTGCGCCATCAAAGCCAATGATTGATTACTTCAGGACTTTGAATATCATGACAACACTAATTTATTCTCCCCATGTACTTCAAATGATCGTGCTTTAAAAAACAACAACCACTTAACACATTGCACGCACGTTAACCCGACACTGCGTAAGACCTATAAAGCTAAACCTGAAGGTAATTATAAATATTTTACGTTCCAATGATCTTCACATAGAAGACTTTTTTAAAAAAAAAATTTTTTTTATTTATTAATATATCTGAATATTATTTTGTAAAATATGTATACCTAAATGAATATATACAGGATTAGATATACAGGGAGTGCAGAATTATTAGGCAAGTTGTATTTTTGAGGATTAATTTTATTATTGAACAACAACCATGTTCTCAATGAACCCAAAAAACTCATTAATATCAAAGCTGAATATTTTTGGAAGTAGTTTTTAGTTTGTTTTTAGTTTTAGCTATTTTAGGGGGATATCTGTGTTTGCAGGTGACTATTACTGTGCATAATTATTAGGCAACTTAACAAAAAACAAATATATACCCATTTCAATTATTTATTTTTACCAGTGAAACTAATATAACATCTCAACATTCACAAATATACATTTCTGACATTCAAAAACAAAACAAAAACAAATCAGTGACCAATATAGCCACCTTTCTTTGCAAGGACACTCAAAAGCCTGCCATCCATGGATTCTGTCAGTGTTTTGATCTGTTCACCATCAACATTGCGTGCAGCAGCAACCACAGCCTCCCAGACACTGTTCAGAGAGGTGTACTGTTTTCCCTCCTTGTAAATCTCACATTTGATGATGGACCACAGGTTCTCAATGGGGTTCAGATCAGGTGAACAAGGAGGCCATGTCATTAGATTTTCTTCTTTTATACCCTTTCTTGCCAGCCACGCTGTGGAGTACTTGGACGCGTGTGATGGAGCATTGTCCTGCATGAAAATCATGTTTTTCTTGAAGGATGCAGACTTCTTCCTGTACCACTGCTTGAAGAAGGTGTCTTCCAGAAACTGGCAGTAGGACTGGGAGTTGAGCTTGACTCCATCCTCAACCCGAAAAGGCCCCACAAGATCATCTTTGATGATACCAGCCCAAACCAGTACTCCACCTCCACCTTGCTGGCGTCTGAGTCGGACTGGAGCTCTCTGCCCTGTACCAATACAGCCACGGGCCCATCCATCTGGCCCATCAAGACTCACTCTCATTTCATCAGTCCATAAAACCTTAGAAAAATCAGTCTTGAGATATTTCTTGGCCCAGTCTTGACGTTTCAGCTTGTGTGTCTTGTTCAGTGGTGGTCGTCTTTCAGCCTTTTTTACCTTGGCCATGTCTCTGAGTATTGCACACCTTGTGCTTTTGGGCACTCCAGTGATGTTGCAGCTCTGAAATATGGCCAAACTGGTGGCAAGTGGCATCTTGGCAGCTGCACGCTTGACTTTTCTCAGTTCATGGGCAGTTATTTTGCGCCTTGGGTTTCCACACACTTCTTGCGACCCTGTTGACTATTTTGAATGAAACGCTTGATTGTTCGATGATCACGCTTCAGAAGCTTTGCAATTTTAAGAGTGCTGCATCCCTCTGCAAGATATCTCACTATTTTTGACTTTTCTGAGCCTGTCAAGTCCTTCTTTTGACCCATTTTGCCAAAGGAAAGGAAGTTGCCTAATAATTATGCACACCTGATATAGGGTGTTGATGTCATTAGACCACACCCCTTCTCATTACAGAGATGCACATCACCTAATATGCTTAATTGGTAGTAGGCTTTCGAGCCTATACAGCTTGGAGTAAGACAACATGCATAAAGAGGATGATGTGGTCAAAATACTCATTTGCCTAATAATTCTGCACTCCCTGTATACAGATATCCATTATATAGAAATATATATTTAAAAATACAAAGAATTTTCTTCTAAGTGAAGAACGTTGGAATGTAAAATGTTTACATTAAGTAGATATCCAAATGCAAATCAGCCAATAGAAAAAGCTTTAATTCTATTGGCTGATTTAAAATTTGGTTTTGAAAATCAAGGGCACCCCTTTATAAGGGGGAATGTCGCATTGAATCTTCAGTGTGCTGCGGTGATAGCATGAAGACTGGGTGGAAAAAAAGAAGAAGGATCGAGTGGAAGATGGAATTTAAAGGGACATCTCCAGAGGAGCGTCGGAGCTGCTTACCTAAGGAGCTGTATTCAAGTTGGTGAGTACTAACTTTTGGGGTTTAGTGTTAGGGATTTTTTTGGGAGGGGGTTTAGATAAGGGTTTGCAAAAGAGCTTTGTTTTCACTTATGCCCTTTTCTTTTTCATTTTTTTCATATAGGTTTTTTAGTTTAGGATTTTTTTTTGTGGTGGTGCAAAAGAGCTGAAATTACTTTAATTGCAATGCTTTTTCCTTCCACCAGGTTAGGAGAAAAATAATTGTATTCACATCTTAACTATAAACAGATCATTTGATATAGATTTATTTTGTGTTCATTCTGCAGCTTTGGTAATCTATCTTAAAGCATTATATTTGGAACTAATTCTAAGGTTGATTACAATTTTTCAGATATCAGCCCCGAATAAGGAATTATTTAGGCAGAATTTCTGAGCATATTTTTAATTGATCACAATCCTAAAATGTATTAGTCCAATAAAAGGTCACAATCCAGCCACAACCCAGTTTTCAATTTAAAACTTCATGGAAACATGCTTTCAGTTGCTAATTTGTTGTTATCTTGATCACCTAGGAATCAAAACAAAACTGACAAATACAATGGCCATTTGGCACTTTTTAAAAATTACATTGAAGGTGTTTGCATTGATACTAAGGAAAAACATAATTTATGTAAGAACTTACCTGATAAATTAATTTCTTTCATATTGGCAAGAGTCCATGAGCTAGTGACGTATGGGATATACAATCCTACCAGGAGGGGCAAAGTTTCCCAAACCTCAAAATGCCTATAAATACACCCCTCACCACACCCACAATTCAGTTTAACGAATAGCCAAGCAGTGGGGTGATAAAGAAAGGAGTAGAAAGCATCAACAAAAGAAATTTGGAAATAATTGTGCTTTATACAAAAAAAAAAAAAATCATAACCACCATAAAAAGGGTGGGCCTCATGGACTCTTGCCAATATGAAAGAAATTAATTTATCAGGTAAGTTCTTATATAAATTATGTTTTCTTTCATGTAATTGGCAAGAGTCCATGAGCTAGTGACGTATGGGATAGCAAAACCCAACATGTGGAACTCCACGCAAGAGTCACTAGAGAGGGAGGGATAAAAAATAATAACAGCTATTTTACGCTGAAAAAATTAATCCATAACCCAAAAAAAGAAGTTTATTCTCATAAATGAAATAAAAAAAAAACTTAAATCAAAAGCAGAAGAATCAAACTGAAACAGCTGCCTGGAGAACTTTTCTACCAAAAACTGCTTCTGAAGAAGCAAATACATCAAAACGATAGAATTTAGTAAATGCATGCAAAGAGGACCAAGTTGCCGCTTTGCAAATCTGATCAACTGAAGCTTCATTCTTAAAAGCCCACAAAGTGGAGACTGATCTAGTAGAATGAGCTGTAATTCTCTGAGGCGGGGCCTGACCTGACTCCAAATAAGCTTGATGAATCAAAAGTTTCAACCAAGAAGCCAAGGAAATAGCAGAAGCCTTCTGACCTTTCCTAGGACCAGAAAATAAAACAAATAGACTGGAAGTCTTCCTGAAATCTTTAGTAGCTTCCAAATAATATTTCAAAGCTCTTACCACATCCAAAGAATGTAAGGATCTTTCCAAATAATTCTTAGGATTAGGACACAAGGAAGGGACAATAATTTCTCTACTAATGTTGTTAGAATTCACAACCTTAGGTAAAAATTGAAAAGAAGTCCGCAAAACTGCCTTATCCTGATGAAAGATCAGAAAAGGAGACTCACAAGAAAGAGCAGATAGCTCAGAAATTCTTCTAGCAGAAGAGATAGCCAAAAGGAACAACACTTTCCAAGAAAGTTGTTTAATGTCCAAAGAATGCATAGGCTCAAATGGAGGAGCATGTAAAGCCTTCAAAACCAAATTAAGACTCCAATGACAGGCTTAATACGAACTAAAGCCTGTACAAAACAGTGAATATCAGAAAGTATAGCAATCTTTCTGTGAAATAAAACAGGAAGAGCAAAGATTTGTCCCTTCAAGGAACTTACAGACAAACCCTTATCCAAACAATCCTGAAGAAACTGTAAAATTCTAGGAACTTTAAAAGAATGCCAAGAGAATTTATGAGAAGAACACCATGAAATGTAAGTCTTCCAAACTCTATAATAAATCTTTCTAGAGACAGATTTCCAAGCTTGTAACATAGTATTAATCACTGAGTCAGAGAAACCTCTATGACTTAGTACTAAGCGTTCAATTTCCATACCTTCAAATTTAATGATTTGAGATCCTGATGGAAAAACAGACCTTGAGACAGTAGGTCCGGCCTTAACGGAAGTGGCCAAGGCTGGCAACTGGATATCCGAACCAGATCCGCATACCAAAACCTGTGTGGCCATGCTGGAGCCACCAGCAACACAAACGATTGTTCCATGATGATTTTGGAGAGCACTCTTGGAAGGAGAACTAGAGGCAGAAAAATGTAAGCAGGATGATAACACCAAGGAAGTGTCAGCGCATCCACTGCTTCCGCCTGAACATCCCTGGACCTGGACAGGTATCTGGGAAGTTTCTTGTTTAGATGAGAGGTCATGAGATCTATCTCTGGAAGACCCCACATCTGAACAATCTGAGAAAACACATCCGGATGGAGAGACCACTCCCCTGGATGTAAAGTCTGACAGCTGAGATAATCCGCCTCCCAATTGTCTACACCTGGGATATGCACTGCAGAGATTAGACAGGAGCTGTATTCCACCCAAGCAAGTATACAAGATACTTCTTTCATAGCTTGGGGACTGTGAGTCCCACCCTGATGATTGACATATGCCACTGTTGTGATATTGTCTGTCTGAAAACAAATGAATGGTTCTCTCTTTAACAGAGGCCAAAACTGAAGAGCTCTGAGAATTGCACGGAGTTATAAAATATTTATTGGTAATCTCGCCTCTTGAGATTTCCAAACCCCTTGTGCTGTCGGAGATCCCCAAACAGCTCGCCAACCTGAAAGACTCGCATCTGTTGTGATCACAGTCCAGGTTGGTCGAACAAAATAAGCCCCTTGAATTAAACAATGGTGATCTATCCACCACATCAGAGTGTCGTACATTGGGATTCAAGGATATTAATTGTGATATCTTTGTATAATCCCTGCACCATTGGTTCAGCATACAAAGCTGTAGAGGTCTCATGTGAAAACGAGCAAAGGGGATCGCGTCTGATGCTGCAGTCATGAGACCTAAAACTTCCATGCACATAGCCACTGAAGGGAATGACTGAGACTGAAGGTGCCGGCAGGCTGCAACCAATTTTAAACGTCTCTTGTCTGTTAGAGACAGAGTCATGGACACTGAATCTATCTGGAAGCCTAAAAAGGTGACCCTTGTCTGAGGAATCAAGAAACTTTTTGGTAAATTCATCCTCCAACCATGTTTCCGAAGAAACCAGACTAGTTGATTTGTGTGAAATTCTGCAGAACGTAAAGACTGAGCTAGTACCAAGATATCGTCCAAATAAGGAAACACTGCAATACCCTGTTCTCTAATTACAGAGAGTAGGGCACCTAGAACCTTTGAAAAGATTCTTGGAGCTGTTGCTAGGCCAAATGGAAGAGCAACAAATTGGTAATGCTTGTCTAGAAAAGAGAATTTCAGAAACTGATAATGTTCTGGATGAATCGGAATATGAAGGTATGCATCCTGCAAGTCTATTGTGGACATATAATGTCCTCGCAGAACAAAAAGGTAGAATAGTCCTTATATAGTCACCATCTTGAAAGTTGGTACTCTTACATAACGATTCAAAATTTTCAGATCCAAAACTGGCCTGAATAAATTTTCCTTCTTTGGGACAATGAATAGATTTGAATAGAAACCCCAAACCTTGTTCCTGAAAAGGAACTGGCATGATTACCCCGAAGACTCCAGGTCTGAAACACACTTCAGGAAAGCCTGAGCTTTTACTGGATTTGCTGGGATACGTGAGAGAAAAAAATCTTCTCACAGGAGGTCTTACTCTGAATCCTATCCAATACCCTTGAGAGACAATGCTCTGAATCCATTGATTTTGGACAGAATTTATCCAAATATCCTTGAAAAACCTTAATCTACCCCCTACCAGCTAAGCTGGAATGAGGTCCGCACCTTCATGCGGACTTAGGGGCTGACTTTGGTTTCTTAAATGGCTTGGATTTATTCCAATTTGAGGAAGGCTTCCAATTGGAAACAGATTCCTTGGGGGAAGGATTGAGTTTTTGTTCCTTATTTTGACGAAAGGAACGAAAACGGTTAGAAGCCTTAGATTTACCCTTAGGTTTTTTATCTTGAGGCAGAAAAACTCCCTTTCCCCCCAGTGACAGTTGAAATAATAAAATCCAACTGAGAACCAAATAAATTATTACCTTGGAAAGAAAGAGATAGTAATCTAAATTTAGATGTCATATCAGCATTCCAAGATTTAAGCCACAAAGCTCTTCTAGCTAATATAGCTAAAGAAATGGATCTAACATCAATCAAAAATGGCATCACAAATAAAATAATTAGCATATTGCAGTAAGCGAATAATGCTAGATATGTCAGAATCCAATTCTTGTTGCGCTAAATTCTCCAACCAGAAAGTTGATGCAGCCGCAACATCAGCCAAAGAAATTGCAGGTCTGAGAAGATGACCTGAATATAACTAGGCCTTCCTTAGATAAGATTCAAGCTTCCTATCTAAAGGATCCTTAAAGGAAGTACTATCTTCCATAGGAATAGTGGTACGTTTAGCAAGAGCAGAAATAGCCCCCATCCACTTTGGGGATTTTTTCCCAAAACTCTATAGAATTTGCTGGTAAAGGATACAATTTTTTAAAACTTGAAGAAGGAATAAAAGAAGTACCTGGCTTATTCCATTCCTTAGAAATCATATCAGAAATAGCCTCAGGAAAAGGAAAAACCCCTGGAGAAACCACAGGAGGTTTAAAAACAGCATAAAAACGTTTATTAGACTGAACGTCAAGAGGACTGGTTACCTCAATATCCAAAGTAATTAACACTTCTTTTAATAAAGAACGCATATACTCTATTTTAAATATATAAGTAGATTTGTCAGTGTCAATGTCTGAGGAAGGATCTTCTGTATCAGATAGATCCTCATCAGAGCAGGATAAATTATTATGTTGTTGGTCATTTGAAATTTCATCAACTGAATGAGAAGTTTTAAAAGACCTTTTACGTTTATTAGAAGGTGGAAATGCAGACAAAGCCTTCAGGATAGAATCAGAAACACATTCTTAGGTATATAATGTACATTAGAAGTTGAAGGAACTGCAACTGGCAATGTACTATTACTGATGGACACACTATCTGCATGTAAAAGTTTATCATGACAACTATTACAAATGACATTCGGCAAAATAATTTCCACCATCTTACAACAAATCCACTTAGCTTTGGTAGAACCGATGTCAGGCAGCAATGTTCCAGCAGAAACTTCTGAGGCAGGATCAGATTGAGATATCTTGCAAAATGTAAAAGAAAAAACAACATATAAAGCAAAATTATCAATTTCGTTATATGACAGTTTCAGGAATGGGAAAAAATGCAAATAGCATAGCCCTCTGATAGAGAAAAAAGGCAAGAGGCAAACATCAATGGGGTATTAAAAAATTAAATTAAAAAAATGAAATAATAACCAGAAACGACACACTCGCGTCACTAATGATGCAACCGTGTGTAAGGCTTCGGTGTCAACTATGACGCTGGAAATGATGAAGTTGCGTCATAGACGTATTTTTCGCGCCAAAAAATTCTCGCGCCAAGAATGACGCAATAAAGTCTAGCATTTGACGCACCTGCGGGCCTAATACCACCCGCAATTTGCAAGAAGTAGTCAATTGAAAAAGAGACTAAACCCCAGGTAAGAAAAAAATTTCTTAAAAAATGTTTAATTTCCCCAAATATGAAACTGACAGTCTGCAAAAGGAAATACATTAACCTGACTCATGGCAAATAAGTACAATACATATATTTAGAACTTTATATAAATGCATAAAGTGGCAAACCATAGCTGGGGTGTCTTAAATAATAAAAAACATACTTACCAAAAGACACCCATCCACATATAGCAGATAGCCAAACCAGTACTGAAACGGTTATCAGTAGAGGTAATGGTAAATTGAGAGTATATCGTCGATCTGAAAAGGGAGGTAGGAGATGAATCTCTACGACCGATAACAGAGAACCTATGAAATAGACCCCCGTTAGGGAAATCATCATATTCATAAGTGATACTCCCTTCACGTCCCTCTGACATTCGCTGTACTCTGAGAGGAATCGGGCTTCAACAATGCTGAGAAGCGCATATCAACGTAGACATCTTAGCACAAACTTACTTCACCACCTCCATAGGAGGCAAAGTTTGTAAAACTGAATTGTGGGTGTGGTGAGGGGTGTATTTATAGGCATTTTGAGGTTTAGGAAACTTTGCCCCTCCTGGTAGGATTGTATATCCCATACGTCACTAGCTCATGGACTCTTGCCAATTACATGAAAGAAATAAAGAATTACATGTGTAATATTAACCTTTTATTTTCCAAAACCATCATAAGTACTATAATCTGAACGCTATTTGTATTTGGGTATGATGGGTATACATTTTTTTAAAAGATAAAAGTACTGTAAATTACAATCACAAAAATCTGAATGTAAATAAAAACAAACATACAACGCACAGGACTGCAGTTGTTATTTATGTTTTCTTATGTTTCTTACAGATCTTATTAGCTGTACGATATATCATGTATGTGTGTCTAGAATATACTGGCCTGCCCATTAGTGACGGAATATGCATTAGCAATAAATATAAGTTTAACCCCTTAAGGTCTGTTGTTAGACCCATAAGGACACACGTCGTGCCCTGTATGGCGGCATTGTCCGGGTCTATCACAGCAGCACCAGTCGCAAAACTCAACTGTGTGACTAGCGCTGCTGATTGGATCAGTTTACACTCTGAACCAGCAGTGCTTTGCGGGGGTTAAACACATAGCATTTCAGGGTTACTAGTCTTAACGAATTAGAAGAGTGTCATTTTTCTATATATAATATATGTCCCTTTCATATCTTGGAGAATGTGTTCATCAGACTAATAAAGAAATTTAATATTATATTTCACTCACTGGGGACAGCTGAGCTTCTTGTGAATCAAGGCCCTTGAGGCAGGGATCAAAGAGGAACATGAGTTTAATTGTTCCTTCAAAAGAGCCTTACAAAACTAATATATAAGATTTAAAACGTATGTTATTAGGGTTAATGCAGGTGGTGTAGTACCCAACTGTAGCCAATAAAACTATGTCTATTTGTATAATGAGAGAAAACACAGAGCAAAAAAAAGAGGTAGCACGTTTCCAGATCTTGCACAGCTGTTAAACAAGAGTAGATACAGAACAGGCAAATTAGGCATCCGATTGCTATAAATTGCATTAATATTACTATATAGATACAAACTAAAGTTTTCTAAGCGACATGGACAATATAGATGCCGACTGTATATGGTTGCAAAATAATTAATAAATATGTTTTGATGATTTAACCATACAAAACACATACCACTTTATTGGACAATTTATCTTGCTAAAATATAATCGATGCTTATATTCATGGATATAAAAATGACCACATAAGTTACAGTATAGCTAAATATTTTAATAAGAGCAAATACATGTAAAATGACAGAAAATTACATATTTTACAATATTAGATAAACAACTGGGTAAGAACTGCTAAATGTTTTACTTTAAATAAAAAAAAAAAGTTGTTTTTAGTTTATTTATATAATGAACTCTTACCCTTTGTGGTCACTAAACCAGACACTGGCAAGATGTCAAGGTAACACTGGAAATGAAGATTAGAAAATATGACAAAGCAAAGAGATAGGATTTCTGACTTTGCAACTAAGGCTAAAAAGGGAAGACTTAAGGACTTAAGTTATAAAATGAGAATATTCAGAATCAAAATGAACTAATTAGTAAAAACAAAGTGTTGCTTTGTGGATCTATTTTCTTTAACCTTTAGACATTCAGTTATGTATGTGATGTCAATGGTTCTAGTATGTCATATCTATTTCATGTGAGCAGCAGTTTGCTTAATTAAAGGGACACTGTACCCAAATTTTTTATTTTGTGATTCAGATAGAGCATGCAATTTTAAGCAACTTTCTAATTTACTTCTATTATCAAATTTTCTTCGTTCTCTTGATATCTTTATTTGAAAAAGGAGGCATCTAAGCTGAGGAGCCAGCAAATTTGTGGTTCAGAACCATGGACAGCAATTGTTTATTGGTGCTGCCCAATCAGCAAGGACAACCCAGGTTGTTCACCAAAAATGGGCCGGCATCTAAACTTAAATTCTTGCTTTTCAAATAAACATACCAAGAGAATGAAGAAAATTTGATAATAGGAGTACATTAGAAAGTTGCTTCAAATTGCATGCTCTATCTGAATCACAAAAGAAAAAATTTGGGTACAGTGTCCCTTTAATATATATAGCTTACAAGGGAGGGGGAAGCCATGGTCATCAGACCTCCAGACTTATACCTATACCCATCCTGTCTGTACCCAGCAGTTTTATTAGAATCCACTAAGAATATTCAGATACAGCTCCAAAATGCTTCAAACCAAGCCTACTGATTGATTATGTGTGAAGGACATTAGTAATGATCAAAATGGAGGATGGGATCAACAATAACAAGACTTTTTGTTATTTATGCAAATATATGAGCAATCTGTGTGTTCACTGCAGCAAGCTGTATGTCCTGGCTGTATGGTAATAGTCTTATATCGATATCTGATAGTCTGCAATAGTCAACATAGAGTTTTCTCAGGTGTTAAAAAAAGAAAAGGCAGGCAAAAGGCATTAACATTGAGATACATACTGTACGTATACATGTTCAAAAACATAATTTATGTAAGAACTTACCTGATAAATTCATTTCTTTCATATTAGCAAGAGTCCATGAGCTAGTGACGTATGGGATATACATTCCTACCAGGAGGGGCAAAGTTTCCCAAACCTCAAAATGCCTATAAATACACCCCTCACCACACCCACAATTCAGTTTAACGAATAGCCAAGAAGTGGGGTGATAAAAAAGTGCGAAAGCATATAAAATAAGGAATTGGAATAATTGTGCTTTATACAAAAATCATAACCACCACAAAAAAAGGGCGGGCCTCATGGACTCTTGCTAATATGAAAGAAATGAATTTATCAGGTAAGTTCTTACATAAATTATGTTTTCTTTCATGTAATTAGCAAGAGTCCATGAGCTAGTGACGTATGGGATAATGACTACCCAAGATGTGGATCTTTCCACACAAGAGTCACTAGAGAGGGAGGGATAAAATAAAGACAGCCAATTCCTGCTGAAAATAATCCACACCCAAAAATAAAGTTTAACGAAAAACATAAGCAGAAGATTCAAACTGAAACCGCTGCCTGAAGTACTTTTCTACCAAAAACTGCTTCAGAAGAAGAAAATACATCAAAATGGTAGAATTTAGTAAAAGTATGCAAAGAGGACCAAGTTGCTGCTTTGCAAATCTGGTCAACCGAAGCTTCATTCCTAAACGCCCAGGAAGTAGAAACTGACCTAGTAGAATGAGCTGTAATTCTTTGAGGCGGAGTTTTACCCGACTCAACATAGGCAAGATGAATTAAAGATTTCAACCAAGATGCCAAAGAAATGGCAGAAGCTTTCTGGCCTTTTCTAGAACCGGAAAAGATAACAAATAAACTAGAAGTCTTACGGAAAGATTTCGTAGCTTCAACATAATATTTCAAAGCTCTAACAACATCCAAAGAATGCAACGATTTCTCCTTAGAATTCTTAGGATTAGGACATAATGAAGGAACCACAATTTCTCTACTAATGTTGTTGGAATTCACAACTTTAGGTAAAAATTCAAAAGAAGTTCGCAACACCGCCTTATCCTGATGAAAAATCAGAAAAGGAGACTCACAAGAAAGAGCAGATAATTCAGAAACTCTTCTGGAAGAAGAGATGGCCAAAAGGAACAAAACATTCCAAGAAAGTAATTTAATGTCCAATGAATGCATAGGTTCAAACGGAGGAGCTTGAAGAGCTCCCAGAACCAAATTCAAACTCCAAGGAGGAGAAATTGACTTAATAACAGGTTTTATACGAACCAAAGCTTGTACAAAACAATGAATATCAGGAAGAATAGCAATCTTTCTGTGAAAAAGAACAGAAAGAGCAGAGATTTGTCCTTTCAAAGAACTTGCGGACAAACCCTTATCTAAACCATCCTGAAGAAACTGTAAAATTCTCGGTATTCTAAAAGAATGCCAAGAAAAATGATGAGAAAGACACCAAGAAATATAAGTCTTCCAGACTCTATAATATATCTCTCGAGATACAGATTTACGAGCCTGTAACATAGTATTAATCACAGAGTCAGAGAAACCTCTTTGACCAAGAATCAAGCGTTCAATCTCCATACCTTTAAATTTAAGGATTTCAGATCCTGATGGAAAAAAGGACCTTGTGACAGAAGGTCTGGTCTTAACGGAAGAGTCCACGGTTGGCAAGAGGCCATCCGGACAAGATCCGCATACCAAAACCTGTGAGGCCATGCCGGAGCTACCAGCAGAACAAACGAGCATTCCTTCAGAATCTTGGAGATTACTCTTGGAAAAAGAACTATAGGCGGAAAGATATAGGCAGGATGATACTTCCAAGGAAGTGATAATGCATCCACTGCCTCCGCCTGAGGATCCCGGGATCTGGACAGATACCTGGGAAGTTTCTTGTTTAGATGGGACGCCATCAGATCTATTTCTGGAAGTTCCCACATTTGAACAATCTGAAGAAATACCTCTGGGTGAAGAGACCATTCGCCCGGATGCAACGTTTGGCGACTGAGATAATCCGCTTCCCAATTGTCTATACCTGGGATATGAACCGCAGAGATTAGACAGGAGCTGGATTCCGCCCAAACCAAAATTCGAGATACTTCTTTCATAGCCAGAGGACTGTGAGTCCCTCCTTGATGATTGATGTATGCCACAGTTGTGACATTGTCTGTTTGAAAACAAATGAACGATTCTCTCTTCAGAAGAGGCCAAAACTGAAGAGCTCTGAAAATTGCACGGAGTTCCAAAATATTGATCGGTAATCTCACCTCCTGAGATTCCCAAACTCCTTGTGCCGTCAGAGATCCCCACACAGCTCCCCAACCTGTGAGACTTGCATCTGTTGAAATTACAGTCCAGGTCGGAAGCACAAAAGAAGCCCCCTGAATTAAACGATGGTGATCTGTCCACCATGTTAGAGAGTGTCGAACAATCGGTTTTAAAGATATTAATTGAGATATCTTCGTGTAATCCTTGCACCATTGCTTCAGCATACAGAGCTGAAGAGGTCGCATGTGAAAACGAGCAAAGGGGATCGCGTCCGATGCAGCAGTCATAAGACCTAGAATTTCCATGCATAAGGCTACCGAAGGGAATGATTGTGACTGAAGGTTTCGACAAGCTGCAATCAATTTTAGACGTCTCTTGTCTGTTAAAGACAGAGTCATGGACACTGAATCCATCTGGAAACCCAGAAAGGTTACCCTTGTCTGAGGAATCAAAGAACTTTTTGGTAAATTGATCCTCCAACCATGATCTTGAAGAAACAACACAAGTCGATTCGTATGAGATTCTGCTAAATGTAAAGACTGAGCAAGTACCAAGATATCGTCCAAATAAGGAAATACCACAATACCCTGTTCTCTGATTACAGACAGAAGGGCACCGAGAACCTTTGTAAAAATTCTTGGAGCTGTAGCTAGGCCAAACGGCAGAGCCACAAACTGGTAATGCTTGTCCAGAAAAGAGAATCTCAGGAACTGATAATGATCTGGATGAATCGGAATATGCAGATATGCATCCTGTAAATCTATTGTGGACATATAATTCCCTTGCTGAACAAAAGGCAAGATAGTCCTTACAGTTACCATCTTGAACGTTGGTATTCTTACATAACGATTCAATATTTTTAGATCCAGAACTGGTCTGAAGGAATTCTCCTTCTTTGGTACAATGAAAAGATTTGAATAAAACCCCATCCCCTGTTCCGGAACTGGAACTGGCATAATTACTCCAGTCAACTCTAGATCTGAAACACAATTCAGAAATGCTTGAGCTTTTACTGGATTTACTGGGACACGGGAAAGAAAAAATCTCTTTGCAGGAGGTCTCATCTTGAAACCAATTCTGTACCCTTCTGAAACAATGCTCTGAATCCAAAGATTGTGAACAGAATTGATCCAAATTTCCTTGAAAAAACGTAACCTGCCCCCTACCAGCTGAGCTGGAATGAGGGCCGCACCTTCATGTGGACTTAGAAGCAGGCTTTGCCTTTCTAGCTGGCTTGGATTTATTCCAGACTGGAGATGGTTTCCAAACTGAAACTGCTCCTGAGGATGAAGGATCAGGCTTTTGTTCTTTGTTGAAACGAAAGGAACGAAAACGATTATTAGCCCTGCTTTTACCTTTAGATTTTTTATCCTGTGGTAAAAAAGTTCCTTTCCCACCAGTAACAGTTGAAATAATGGAATCCAACTGAGAACCAAATAATTTGTTACCCTGGAAAGAAATGGAAAGTAAAGTTGATTTAGAAGCCATATAAGCATTCCAAGTTTTAAGCCATAAAGCTCTTCTAGCTAAAATAGCTAGAGACATAAACCTGACATCAACTCTGATAATATCAAAAATGGCGTCACAGATAAAATTATTAGCATGCTGTAGAAGAATAATAATATCATGAGAATCATGATGTGTTACTTGTTGCGCTAAAGTTTCCAACCAGAAAGTTGAAGCTGCAGCAACATCAGCCAAAGATATAGCAGGTCTAAGAAGATTACCTGAACACAGATAAGCTTTTCTTAGAAAGGATTCAATTTTCCTATCTAAAGGATCCTTAAACGAAGTACCATCTGACGTAGGAATAGTAGTACGTTTAGCAAGGGTAGAAATAGCCCCATCAACTTTAGGGATTTTGTCCCAAAATTCTAATCTGTCAGACGGCACAGGATATAATCGCTTAAAACGTTTAGAAGGAGTAAATGAATTACGCAATTTATCCCATTCTTTGGAAATTACTGCAGAAATAGCATTAGGAACAGGAAAAACTTCTGGAATAACCACAGGAGCTTTAAATACCTTATCCAAACGTTTAGAATTAGTATCAAGAGGACCAGAATCCTCTATTTCTAAAGCAATTAGTACTTCTTTAAGTAAAGAACGAATAAATTCCATTTTAAATAAATATGAAGATTTATCAGCATCAACCTCTGAGACAGAATCCTCTGAACCAGAAGAGTCATCAGAATCAGAATGATGATGTTCATTTAAAAATTCATCTGTAGGGAGAGAAGTTTTAAAAGATTTTTTACGTTTACTAGAAGGAGAAATAACAGACATAGCCTTCTTTATGGATTCAGAAACAAAATCTCTTATATTATCAGGAACATTCTGCACCTTAGATGTTGAAGGAACTGCAACAGGCAATGGTACTTTACTAAAGGAAATATTATCTGCTTTAACAAGTTTGTCATGACAATCAATACAAACAACAGCTGGAGGAATAGCTACCAAAAGTTTACAGCAGATACACTTAGCTTTCTTAGATCCAGCACTAGACAGCGATTTTCCTGTAGTATCTTCTGACTCAGATGCAACGTGAGACATCTTGCAATATGTAAGAGAAAAAACAACATATATATATAAAGCAAAATTGATCAAATTCCTTAAATGACAGTTTCAGGAATGGGAAAAAATGCCAAAGAACAAGCTTCTAGCAACCAGAAGCAATGAAAAATGAGACTTAAATAATGTGGAGACAAAAGCGACGCCCATATTTTTCGCGCCAATAAGACGCCCACATTATTTGGTGCCTAAATGCTTTTTGGCGCCAAAATGACGCCACATCCGGAACGCCGACATTTTTGGCGCAAAATAACGTCAAAAAATGACGCAACTTCCGGCGACACGTATGACGCCGGAAACGGAAACAAATTTTTTGCGCCAAAAAAGTCCGCACCAAGAATGACGCAATAAAATGAAGCATTTTCAGCCCCCGCGAGCCTAACAACCCACAGGGAAGAGTCAAATTTTTGAAGGTAAGAAAAAATGATTAAATCAAATGCATTATCCCAAATATGAAACTGACTGTCTGAAAATAAGGAAAGTTGAACATTCTGAGTCAAGGCAAATAAATGTTTGAATACATATATTTAGAACTTTATAAACAAAGTGCCCAACCATAGCTTAGAGTGTCACAGAAAATAAGATTTACTTACCCCAGGACACTCATCTACATGTTTGTAGAAAGCCAAACCAGTACTGAAACGAGAATCAGCAGAGGTAATGGTATATATAAGAGTATATCGTCGATCTGAAAAGGGAGGTAAGAGATGAATCTCTACGACCGATAACAGAGAACCTATGAAATAGACCCCGTAGAAGGAGATCACTGCATTCAAATAGGCAATACTCTCCTCACATCCCTCTGACATTCACTGCACGCTGAGAGGAAAACCGGGCTCCAACTTGCTGCGGAGCGCATATCAACGTAGAATCTAGCACAAACTTACTTCACCACCTCCATCGGAGGCAAAGTTTGTAAAACTGAATTGTGGGTGTGGTGAGGGGTGTATTTATAGGCATTTTGAGGTTTGGGAAACTTTGCCCCTCCTGGTAGGAATGTATATCCCATACGTCACTAGCTCATGGACTCTTGCTAATTACATGAAAGAAAAAGGATATGTATATGTTATATATATATATATATATTATATATATATATATATATATATATATATATATATATATATATATATATATATATATATATACATACATATATACATATATACATACATACATACACACACACACACACACATACAGGTAGCCCTCAGTTTACGGGAGATAGGTTCCAGGCCCCTCTCAAAATTGTCATAATTAACACCTAATACATTATTTTTAAAGCTTTGAAATGAAGACTTTAAATGCTAAACAGCATTATAAACCTAATAAAATAATCACACAACACAGACTTCACTTGCATTTTTTTGCAAACAGTTCTTTCTATGCATTCCAATCTGGACTGAGTTATAGACAGGAAGATCTTGTTCCTTTGAAATCTGCTCGATAGCTCAGGTGTGGTTAAACTGATTAATTTCAGCTTGCTTGACTTTGCTGCAACACAAGCAGACAGCTCTACCTACTGGCTATTTTAATCAATGCACTGTTTCTCAATGCTTTTCAATAGCAGTCACATGACTGGAAAAAAGTTGTTATTCCGAAACGGTGTAAATTGAACCATTGTAAAACGAGGGCCACCTGTATATATATATATGCAGAGAGTCAGGTGCATTCTCACAAACAGTTCATCCAATGCCAGGGTACTAGAAAAGGAGTAGAATATGGCAAGCAGTTGACAGCACTCTCTGGTCTTGATAATCAAATAGATTTATTTAGTGACGTTTCGGGGAATACTCCCCTTCATCAGACCCGGTCTGATGAAGGGGAGTATTCCACGAAACATCACTAAATAAATCTATTTGATTATCAAGACCAGAGAGTGCTGTCAACTGCTTGCTATATTATATATATATATATATATATATATATATATATATATACACACACACGCATATAAACACATATGTAGACATACATAAGTGAATTGAAGTCCTTTGCAGTTAAGTAGATAAAAACCTTTCATAAAATGTTTTAACTATTTATTTCCTCTAAATATTTCACATTACAATATAATGTATATAGCAGAATATGTTCTAAGTATTTTTAAATAGATATATATATATATATATATATATATATATATATATATATATAGCTATATCTATAGCTAAATATATATAGTACAAAAATATCATCAGATATATGTAGAAATAATTATTTATGATTAAATAGAACATATGTTGCTATGTGCCGGACATTGGAATATGAAATAATAATATTTTCATGTCGGGGTAGCGCACATGAAAATATGCAATCGGGTTTGCGCAAGAGTTGTTTTTTTCCTCCACTTTTTTCTCCATTTACTTTTATAGTGGAATATGTGCTTTTTGAGCCCGTCGGGTTAGCACGCGAGCAAAACAGTTTACTTTCAACTCATAATACGAGCGCAACCAGACGCGCAAAACGTTTACTTCTAGCGCAATTAACATTTGAGCGGGAGTGTTAATTAACGCTCCACTTGTAATCTAATTTAAAGTGACAGTAAACTCTGTAAAACATATTTGTAAAGCTTAAACATCTGGGTTAAATTATCTTGGTATAAAGTATGAGAATACATTCTTCATAAAAAACACTATAATCATTTTTCAGCTTTTAATTACGCCTGAGCTGCTTCTTTGGAAAGGTTTTTTTTTTTTCTTTCAGATTTTGACAAGAGTGTGGTACAGCCAATTGGAGCTGCCCTGCACTGCTTCTAGACTTGAGCATCAGATTTTATAGGAACTATTCGGCATCCTGGGTGTGCTATTTGTCATTTGAATCTCTGTTGCTGTTTTTGCCAGACTTTAACTACCCTTTTGACGTGCTAGTCCTGTACCATACTGCCATCGTCTGTCTGTTACCATACTAACGAGACTTCTTAAATCTACTCACCTGAAAAGAGAGCTTTAGATCATTGGGTCCTTAGTGTGTTGTGACAGTGTCAGATTTCATTGTGAGGGGTCAGGGTTATAGAGCTGTTTGGGAGCGATCAGGGAGGTAGAAGGGTAAGGGAGGATCCTACCCTGCAGAAAATAAAAAGATTATTCAAATTCATTAATTAAAAAAAAAAAAAAAGAATTTATGCTTACCTGATAAATTACTTTCTCTTGCGGTGTATCCAGTCCACGGATTAATCCTTTACTTGTGGGATATTCTCATTCCCTACAGGAAGTGGCAAAGAGAGCACACAGCAGAGCTGTCCATATAGCTCCCCCTCTAGCACCACCCCCCAGTCATTCGACCAAAGGTTAGGAAGAAAAAGGAGAAACCATAGAGTGCAGTGGTGACTGTAGTTTAAACAAAACTTTTTTTACCTGACTTAAATGCTAGGGCGGGCCGTGGACTGGATACACCGCAAGAGAAAGTAATTTATCAGGTAAGCATACATTCTGTTTTCTCTTGCAAGGTGTATCCAGTCCACGGGTTCATCCTTTACTTGTGGGATACCAATACCAAAGCTTTAGGACACGGGTGAAGGGAGGGAACAAGACAGGTACCTTAAACGGAAGGCACCACTGCTTGCAAAACCTTTCTCCCAAAAATAGCCTCCGAAGAAGCAAAAGTATCGAATTTGTAAAATTTGGCAAAAGTATGCAGTGAAGACCAAGTCGCTGCCTTACAAATCTGTTCAACAGAAGCCTCATTTTTGAAAGCCCATGTGGAAGCCACTGCTCTGGTAGAATGAGCAGTAATTCTTTCAGGAGGCTGCTGGCCAGCAGTCTCATAGGCCAAACGGATGATGCTTTTCAGCCAAAAGGAAAGAGAGGTAGCAGTGGCTTTCTGACCTCTCCTCTTACCAGAATAGATAACAAACAAGGAAGATGTTTGTCTGAAATCCTTAGTTGCTTGTAAATAGAACTTTAAAAGCACGAACTACATCAAGATTGTGTAAAAGACGTTCCTTCTTCGAAGATGGATTAGGACACAGAGAAGGAACAACTATTTCCTGGTTAATATTCTTGTTAGAAACAACTTTAGGAAGAAAACCAGGTTTGGTACGCAAAACTACCTTATCTGCGTGGAACACCAGGTAAGGTGAATCACACTGTAAGGCAGATAATTCTGAAACTCTTCGAGCAGAAGAGATAGCTATCAAAAACAAAACTTTCCAAGATAACAACTTAATGTCTATGGAATGTAAAGGTTCAAACGGAACCCCTTGAAGAACTGAAAGAACTAGATTCAAACTCCATGGCGGAGCCACAGGTTTATAGACAGGCTTGATTCTGACTAAAGCCTGAGCAAACGCTTGAACGTCTGGTACCTCTGCCAGACGCTTGTGTAACAGGATAGACAAAGCAGATATTTGTCCTTTTAAGATTTAGTGTTATCAAACAATACAGATATAATATCAAACATAGAAGTTAAAGAACATTTGGGTAACAGTGATCATAACATGGTCACATTTGAAATCTATTTTCAAATGCAGTGTTTTAAAGGCTTAACCCCTTAACGACACGCGTCGTACAGGGTACGTCTTGCACAAACTGGTCTTTAAAGACCAGCGACGTACCCTGTACGACGTTGGGGTTGAAAGCGGCTGGAAGCGATCCTGATTGTTTCCAGCCACTTTCTGGTTATTGTAGTGATGCCTCGATATCGAGGCATCACTGCAATAACATTTTTCCCCATCCGATGCAGAGAGAGCCACTCTGTGGCCCTCTCTGCACCGGACATCGATGCCGCAATCGTTGGTGGGTGGGAGCAGACGTGGGAGGCGGGTGGGCGGCGATCGATGGCTTACCGGTGGGCGGGATCGTGGGCGGGATTGCTGGGGGGCGCGCACGGCCGCGCGCGCGTGCACAGGGGAGGCGGGCGGGCGCGTGCACGGGGAGGGAGCGGGTGGGAACCATTACACTATGGAACAGTGGTTTCTATTTAGAGGGAGAGAGGGGGGATAAATATGTTAATCGAAGGGATCTGGGAGGGGGTGGGGGTTTAGTCTTGGGGGGGGGAAGCTACACTACAGAAAAGTGGGGAAAAAATAAAAAATATACATTTTTTTTGTAAACTGGGTACTGGCAGACAGCTGCCAGTACCCAAGATGGCTCCCAATAATGTAGAGGGGGAGGGTTAGAGAGCTTTTGGGGGGGGATCAGGGAGGTTTGGGGCTAAGAGGGATCCTACACAGCAGCATATGTAAATATGCTCCAAAAAAAAAAAAAAAAAAAAAAGATACCTTTTATTTTAGTACTGGCAGACTTTCTGCCAGTACTTAAGATGGCGGGGACAATTGTGGGATGGGGGAGGGAAGAGAGCTGTTTGGGAGGGATCAGTGGGTCTGATGTGTCAGGTGGGAGGCTGATCTCTACACTAAAGCTAAAATTAACCCTGCAAGCTCCCTACAAGATCCCTAATTAACCCCTTCACTGCTAGCCATAATACACGTGTGATGTGCAGCGGCATTTAGCAGCCTTCTAATTACCAAAAAGCATTGCCAAAGCCATATATGTCTGCTATTTCTGAACAAAGGGGATACCAGAGAAGCATTTACAACCATTTGTGCCATAATTGCACAAGCTGTTTGTAAATAATTTCAGTGAGAAACCTAAAATTGCGAAAAAAATTACGTTTTTTTTAAATTTGATCGCATTTGGCGGTGAAATGGTGGCATTAAATTTACCAAAATGGGCCTAGATCAATACTTTGGGTTGTCTACTACACTACACTAAAGCTAAAATTAACTCTACAAGCTCCCTACATGCTCCCTAATTAACCCCTTCACTGCTGGGCATAAAACACGTGTGGCGCGCAGTGGCATTTAGCAGCCTTCTAATTACCAAAAAGCAACGCCAAAGCCATATAAGTCTGCTATTTCTGAACAAAGGGGATCCCAGAGAAGCACTTACAACCATTTATGCCATAATTGCACAAGTTGTTTGTAAATAATTTCTGTGAGAAACCTAAAGTTTGTGAAAAAGTTAACATTTTTTTTTTATTTGATCGCATTTGGCGGTGAAATGGTGGCATGAAATATACCAAAATGGGCCTAGATCAATACTTTGGGATGTCTTCTAAAAAAAAATATATACATGTCAAGGGATATTTAGGTATTCCCGACAGATATCAGGGTTCCAATGTAACTAGCGCTCATTTTGAAAAAAAGTGGTTTTGAAATAGCAAAGTGCTACTTGTATTTATGGCCCTATAACTTGCAAAAAAAGCAAAGAAAATGTAAACATTGGGTATTTCTAAACTCAGGACAAATTTTAGAAACTATTTAGCATGGTTGTTTTTTGGTGGTTGTAGATGTGTAACAGATTTTGGGGGTCAAAGTTAGAAAAAGTGTGTTTTTTTTCCATTTTTTCCTCATATATTATAATATTTTTAATAGTAAATTATAAGATATGATGAAAATAATGGTATCTTTAGAAAGTCCATTTAGTGGCGAGAAAAACGGTATATAATATGTGTGGGTACAGTAAACGAGTAAGAGGAAAATTACAGCTAAACACAAACACCGCAGAAATGTAAAAATAGCCCTGGTCCTTAAGGGAAAGAAATTGAAAAATGGCCGTGTCCTTAAGGGGTTAACTAAGACTTTTAATTTCAAGAAAGCAAAATTCAACGATTTAAGGAAATCATTAAATAATATAAATTGGGACAATGTATTTTCTAATAAAAATACAGAGAATAAATGGATAATATTTAAAAATGTGTTAAATAAATATACATATCAACACATACCATATGGTTATAAAAATAAAAAAACAAAGCCGTTATGGCTAAATAAAAATGTGTTAAGAGAAATTAGGAAAAAACGTAGGGCATTTAAATTATTAAAAGAAAATAGTACAGACTCAGCATACAATATTTATAAGGAATGTAACAAAGCATGCAAAAAAGCAATCAAATTAGCCAAAATTGAAAATGAAAAATTAATTGCCAAGGATTCTAAGTCTAACCCTAAAAGGTTCTTTAAGTACATAAATAACAAAAAATCTAAGAAGGATAATATAGGTACATTAAAATGCGTGGAGGGTAGCATGATAAATAATGACAGGGAGAAGGCTGAGGTACTAAACCAGTTTTTTTCTTCAGTATACACAAGAGAGGAACAATTGAATGATACTTTGGAACAGAATAGAACATGCCAGTCCATACCACTAACTGGGTTTTGTTTAGAGGATATCAGGAAAAAACTGGAAAATATTAAGGTAAATAAAACTCCAGGCCCAGATGGAATACACCCAAGGGTGTTAAGGGAACTTAGCACTGTTATAGACAAAGCTTTACTCTTAATTTTCAAGACTCATTATCCTCAGGCATGGTACCCCAGTATTGGCGTAAAGCTGATGTGGTGTCACTCTTCAAAAAGGGAAGCAGGGATGATCCAGGAAGCTATAGACCAGTTAGTCTGACATCAATAGTGGGGAGTTCTAATCAGCATGGCTTTAGGAGAAATAGATCATGTCAAACTAATCTAATTAGATTCTACGAGGAAGTAAGTAAAAATATAGATAAAGGGGAATCATTTGATGTGATATACTTAGATTTTGCAAAGGCATTTGATACAGTGCCACATGAGAGATTAATGCACAAAATTAAGGGACTGGGAATAGCTGAAAATGTTAGCTCATGGATAAATAACTGGATAAAAGATAGGGAGCAACGAGTAGTAGTAAATGGATCATACTCAGATTGGACAAAGGTAATCAGTGGCGTCCCCCAGGGATCAGTACTGGGCCCTGTTCTTTTTAATATTTTTATAAATGACTTGGAGCAAGGATTAAATAGCGACATCTCTATTTTTGCAGATGATACTAAGTTAAGTAAGGTCATAAGATCAGAGCAGGACGAACTCTCTTTACAAAGGGATTTGCTAAAATTAGAACTATGGGCAAGTGAATGGAAAATGAGATTTAATACGGAAAAATGCAAGGTTCTGCATTTTGGAAGTAAAAATAAGCAGGCTACGTATTTTTTAAATGGGACAAGACTTAGCCAAACACAGGAGGAAAGGGATTTGGGAGTAGTAATAGATAACAAGCTAAAGATGGGTGCACAATGCAGGGCAGCGGCTTCAAAGGCCAATAAGATACTAGCATGTATTAAAAGAGGCATTGATTCAAGGGAGGAAAGCATAATTCTGTCATTATATAAAGCCCTGGTAAGACCTCACCTTGAGTTTGGAGTGCAGTTCTGGGGACCAATTGCTAAAAAAGATATTGCAGAACTAGAAAAAGTTCAGAGAAGGGCCACAAAGCTAATAAGGGGATTGGAGAAATTAACCTATGAGGAGAGGCTAGCCAAACTGGGTCTGTTTTCTTTAGAAAAAAGGCGCTTGAGAGGTGACATGATTACTTTATATAAATATATTCAAGGCCCATATACAGAGATGGCAGAAGCTCTGTTTATTCCAAGAAAATTGTTTCTGACAAGAGGTCATAATTTAAAGTTGGAGGAAAGGAGATTTAATCTCCTGCAATGGAAACGTTTTTTCACTGTAAGAGCAATAAAATTGTGGAACTCATTACCAAAGGAGTTAGTGAATGCCAATACCATAGATACATTTAAAAATAGTCTGGATACATTTCTGTATATAAACAAAATTCATGGATATGATTGCTAGTATTAAATGGGTCACATTTTAATGGGGTTATTTAAGCTTAACTGGAGCTTTTTGTAAGTATTTTAGATTTGTATAGGTTGAACTCGATGGACTTCAGTCTTTTTTCAACCTTATCTACTATGTTAAGGAACTAGCTGACAATCCTTTCTCCAGTCCTTCTTGGAGAAAGGACAATATCCTGGGAATCCTAATCTTACTCCATGAGTAACCCTTGGATTCACACCAACAAAGATATTTCCGCCATATCTTATGGTAGATTTTCCTGGTGACAGGCTTTCTAGCCTGAATCAGAGTATCTATAACTGACTCAGAGAACCCACGCTTTGATAGAATTAAGCGTTCAATCTCCAAGCAGTCAGACGTAGAGAAACTAAATTTGGATGCTTGAACGGACCCTGTATTAGAAGATCCTGCCTCATTGGCAGTGTCCATGGTGGGACAGATGACATGTCCACTAGGTCTGCATACCAAGTCCTGCGTGGCCACGCAGGCGCTATCAGAATAACCAAAGCCTTCTCCTGCTTGATTCTGGCGACCAGACGCGGGAAGATAGGAAACGGTGGAAAAACATAAGCCAGATTGAAGGAACAAGGCGCTGCTAGAGCATCTATCAATACCGCCTTGGGGTCCCGGGACCTGGACCCGTAGAGAGGAAGTTTGGCGTTCTGACGGGACGCCATCAGATCCAATTCTGGAGTGCCCCATAGCTGAGTCAGCTGGGCAAATACCTCCGGGTGGAGTTCCCACTCCCCCGGGTGAAAAGTCTGACGACTTAGAAAATCCGCCTCCCAGTTGTCTACTCCTGGGATGTGAATTGCTGAGAGATGGCAGGAGTGATCCTCCACCCACCTGATTATTTTGGTTACTTCCGTCATCGCTAGGGAACTCTTTGTTCCCCCCTGATGATTGACGTAAGCTACAGTCGTGATGTTGTCCGACTGAAATCTGATGAATTTGGCCGCAGCTAGTTGAGGCCATGCCTGAAGAGCGTTGAATATCGCCCTCAGTTCCAGAATGTTTATCGGGAGAAGCGTTTCTTCCCGAGACCATAAGCCCTGAGCTTTCAGGGAGTCCCAGACCGCACCCCAGCCTAACAGACTGGCGTCGGTCATTACAATGACCCACTCTGGCCTGCGGAAACATATTCCCTGAGACAGGTGGTCCTGAGACTACCACCAGAGAAGAGAATCTCTGGTCTCCTGGTCCAACTGAATTTGAGGAGACAAATCTGCATAATCCCCATTCCACTGTTTGAGCATGCATAGTTGCAGTGGTCTGAGGTGTATCCGAGCAAAAGGGACTATGTCCATTGCCGCTACCATTAATCCGATTGCCTCCATGCACTGAGCTACAGATGGCCGAGGAATGGAATGAAGAACTCGGCAAGTAGTTAAAAGTTTCAACTTTCCGACCTCCATCAGAAATATTTTCATTTCTACTGAATCTATTAGTGTTCCTAGGAAGGGAACCCTTGTGAGTGGAGACAGAGAACTCTTTTTGACGTTCACCTTCCACCCGTGAGACCTCAGAAAGGCCAATACACTCTCCGTGTGAGCCTTGGCTCTGTGAAAGGACGGGGCCTGAATTAAGATGTCGTCCAAATAAGGCGCCACTGCTATGCCCCGCGGTCTTAGAACCGCCAGAAGGGACCCTAGCACCTTTGTGAAAATTCAGGGAGCAGTGGCTAAACCGAATGGAAGAGCCACGAACTGGTAATGCTTGTCTAGGAAAGCGAACCTGAGGAACTGATGATGATCTTTGTGGATAGGGATATGCAGGTACGCATCCTTTAGATCCACGGTAGTCATATATTGACCTTCCTGGATCATAGGTAATCCATAGATCTTGAATGATGGGACTCTGAGGAATCTGTTTAGAATTTTTAGATCCAGGATTGGTCTGAAAGTTCCTTCTTTTTTGGGAACCACAAACAGGTTTGAGTAAAAACCCAGACCTTGTTCTGCAGTTGGAACTGGGTATATCACTCCCATCGTATGTAGATCTTCTACACAGCGCAAGAACGCCTCTTTCTTTGTCTGGTCTGTAGACAGACGAGAAATGTAGAACCTTCCCCTTGGAGGGGAGTCCTTGAATTCTAGAAGATATCCCTGGGTAACAATCTCTAATGCCCAGTGATCGTGATCATCTCTTGCCCAGGCCTGAGCAAAGAGAGAGAGTCTGTCCCCTACTAGATCCGGTCCCGGATCGGGGGCTACCCCTTCATGCTGTCTTGGTAGCAGCTGCAGGCTTTTTGGCCTGTTTACCCTTGTTCCAGCCCTGGTAAGGCTTCCAGGTTGCCTTGGGCTGTGAAGCGTTACCCTCTTGCTTTGCAGCTGTAGAGGCTGAAGCCGGACCGCTTCTGAAGTTAAGAAAGGAACGAAAATTAGCTTTGTTTCTAGCTTTAAAGGGCTTGTCCTGAGGGAGAGCATGGCCCTTTCCCCCGGTGATTTCTGAAATAATCTCTTTCAATTCTGGCCTGAAAAGGGTCTTTCCCTTGAAAGGGATATTTAATAATTTGGATTTTGACAACACATGACCATGACTTGAGCCAAAGCGCTCTGCGCGCCATAATGGCGAAACCTGAATTTTTTGCCGCTAACTTAGTTAAAGGGACACTGTACCTAAATTTTTTTCTTTTGTGATTGAGATAGAGCATAACATTTTAAGCAACTTTCTAATTTACTCCTATTATCAAATGTTCTTTATTCTCTTGGTATCTTTATTTGAAATGCAAAAATATAAGTTTAGATGCCGGCCCATTTTTGGTGAACAACCTGGGTTGTCTTTGCTGACTGGTGGATAAATTCATCCACCAATTAAAAAGTGCTGTCCAGAGTTCAGAACGAAGAAAAAAGCTTAGATGCCTTCTTTTTCAAATAAAGATAGCAAGAGAACAAAGAAAAATTGATAATAGGAGTAAATTAGAACGTTGCTTAAAATGTTATGCTCTATCTGAATCGCGAAAGAAGAAATTTGGGTACAGTGTCCCTTTAACTGCAAGGCGGCATCTGTGATAAAAGAATTAGCCAGCTTTAGAGCCTTAATTCTATCCATAATTTCGTCATATGAGGTCTCCGTCTGGAGCGACTCCTCCAGCACCTCAAACCAGAAACCCGCTGCAGTAGTTACAGGAATAATGCAGGCAATAGGTTGGAGAAGGAAACCTTGTTGAACAAAAATTTTCTTAAGTAAACCTTCTAATTTTTTATCCATAGGATCTTTAAAAGCACAACTGTCTTCAATTTGTATGGTTGTGCGCTTAGCAAGTGAAGAAACAGCCCCCTCTACCTTAGGGACCGTCTGCCACGAGTCCCGCCTGGGGTCAGTTATGGGGAACATTTTCTTAAAAATAGGGGGGGGAAACAAAAGGGACACCTGGTCTATCCCACTCCCTAGTAACAATATCCGCCACCCTTTTAGGGATCGGAAACGCATCAGTGTATACAGAGACCTCTAGTGCTTAGAGCCGGCAAAGAGAATGACTGGGGGGTGGAGCTAGAGGGGGAGCTATATGGACAGCTCTGCTGTGTGCTCTCTTTGCCACTTCCTGTAGGGAATGAGAATATCCCACAAGTAAAGGATGAATCCGTGGACGGGATACACCTTGCAAGAGAAATAAACCCTAAAACGTCATACTGGCAGACTGTCTGCCAGGAACTAAAATGGTGGTGAGGTGTGTGGGTGAGGTGGGGGGGGAAGAGAGGGGGATGTCAGGTGGGAGGGTTATAGCTACATTACAATACTACTACCCTTACCAGCTATCTAATTAACTCTTCACTGCCAGGAATTTCAGTCGTGTGCAGCGCAGCTGTAATTAGCAGCCTTCTAATTACCAAACATGAATTGGCAAAGTTAAGCATGTCTGCTATTTCTGAGTGCTTTTTGTGGTGAAATGGTTGCATGAAATATACCAAAATGGGCCTAGATCAATACCTTGGGTTGTCTACTTAAACAAATGTATATAGTTTTGACCAAGGCTCTATATCTTTGGCAAGTTTTTCTCTGAAATTCCCGGTAGTGAAGAGGATAATATTCTTTGATTTTTAAAGTGAACAATATAAGGAAATATAAAATAACAAAATGTATGCTTACCTGATAAATGTATTTCTTTCTTGACATGGTGAGTCCACAGGATCATCAATAACTGTTGGGAATATCACTCCTGGCCAGCAGGAGGAGGCAAAGAGCACCACAGCAAAGCTGATAAGTATCACTTCCCTTCCCACAACCCCCCAATCATTCGATTGAAGGAAAAGGAGAGAAAGGAAATAACACAACGTGCAGAGGTGCCTGAGGTTTATATAAAAAAAAACTGTCTGAAAATAAGGGCGGACCATGGACTCACCATGTCAAGAAAGAAATACATTTATCAGCTAAGCATAAATTTTGTTTTCTTTCTTAGGACACGATGAGTCCACGGGATCATCAATTACTGTTGGGAATCAATACCCAAGCTAGAGGACACAGATGATTAGGAAGGGACGAAACAGGTAACCTAAACAAAAGGCACCACTGCTTGAAGAACCTTTCTCCCAAAGGAAACCTCAACTGAGGCAATAACAAATTTACAGAATTTTAGAAAAAAGAGAACAAAGACGACCAAGTCACAGTCTTGCAATCTGTTCTACAGAGGCCTCATTCTTGAAGGCCCAAGAAGAAGAAACAGCCCTAATGGAATGAGCTGCGATTCAAACAGGAGGCTGTAGTCCGGAAGTCTCATATGCCATACAAATAATACTTCTCAACCAGAGAGAAAGAGAAGTGGCAGAAGCTTTCTAATCTTTACGTTTCCAGAAAAGTAAACAAACAATGCAGAAGACTGACGAAAGTTCTCCATAGCCTGCAGAAAGAATTTGAAAGCCCGCACAACATCAAAGTTGTGAAACGTACCTTATGAAAAGAAGAATTAGGACATAGAGAAGGAACAACAATTTCCTGGTTAAAATTCCTGTCCGAAACAAGGAAACCTTAGTGCGAAAACACTACCCTATCATCATGCAAGATAAGATGAGGGAAATCACACTGCAGTTGAGAGTTCCGATACTCTCAGAGCAGAAGAGATAACAACAAGGAACAAAACCTTTCCAGATAACATTTATGTATCTATGGGATGGATTGGCTCAAATGGAACCGCTGCAAAACTTAAGAACCAGGTCAAGACTCCAAGGAGAAGTAACCGACGTAACACAGGCCTGATACTGACCAGAATATTGTGCAACTGGAAGACCATAAGGCGCTTATGTAGGAAAATAGAGAATGCAGCAAACTGACCCTCCAGCATACTTGCTGACGAAAACCGTTCTCCAGACCATCCTGGAAAAAGGACAAAAGTCAAGGAACCTTGACTCTATTCCAAGCGTTATCCTTGGATTCACATCCAAAAGATATCCATGCCATATCTTATGAAAATCCTTTCAGGAACAGGCTTGTGAGCCTGAATCATGGTCACAATGACTGATTTGAAAAGAAAACACGCACAGACAGAACTATACGTTCAGTCTCCAACGTTCAGCTTTAGAGAAGCGAGAATTTGGATGAAAGAAGGGACCCTATTCAAAGGGTCCTTCTTCATAGGAAGTTTTCAAAGTGGAAGAGACAACAACTCCTCTACATCTGCATGCCAGAACTTGCGAGACCACGGCAAGGCCATTAGAATCACCGACACTCCCTACTGAGAGATACGAGCAATGACTAGTGGAAGGAAAGCAAACAGGTGAAGCAGGAAAGCCAGTGCGATATCCCAAAGGACCGCCAGAGCATCTATCAGTGCGGCCTGAGGATCCCCCGACCTAGAACCGTAAGCTTGGTATTTAGCCGAGATGCCGTCAAATCCAACTCCGGCATCCCCCATCTGAGGGTTAAGCTGGAGAGCACCTCCGGAAGGATTTCCAACTCCCCTGGATGAATTTTAGTTTATGACAGTCACCAATAGTGAGCTTCTGCCCACTGAACAATCCCAGTCACCTCCTACATGGCTAAGGAACTCTAAGTTCCTCCCCGGTGAATAATGAAAACCATTGAGGAGATATCATCTGACTGGAACCAAGCCAAGGACGACCGAGACCAATCCATCAGAGCATTGAAAATCACTCTCAACTCCACATTTTTAAGGAGGAAAGCAAACACTGCAAGTCCATGAACCCAGCGCCTAAAACCAAGTAGCAGACTGCTTCCCAACCCTGCAGGTTGGCATCCGTGGTCACATCACCCAGGAATGTCTCCAGAAACACGCGCCCTGAGACAGATACTTTTGAAAAAGCACCACGGGAGGGAGTGTCTGAGACAGAACCGAAAGTTCTTCATATTATGGAGAATAACAGAGGGAATTAAATCCATGGGAAACAGCAGACCAATTCCCTCCATACATAGAGTCACTGAGAAGTGAAGGAAAAATAACTGCAGCTAGATCCAAACTCCCAACCTTCAGTTTGCAAAATGGCTAAGCTATCTACCAGACCAATAGAGCTTTCTGTTGGCCAGACAGAAGACTGCAGATAGAGTAAAAGGAATAATCCTTGAATATCTGACTTCTGATAAAAAATATTTTCCTAGATAGAGAATCTAATAAGATCCCCATTAAAACACCCTTGTAGATGTAACAATGGAAATATCTTTTCTAGACTAATTTCAAATCTATGGGAAAGCAGATTGGATAAGATCTCGTGAAGAGAGTTAGTTTGAAGGAAGGATGACATTTGAACCATATATTGTCCAAAAGAACCTTTGCAATACCCCAAGACCAAAAAGTCTTTCTAGGATGACGAAACTCAGAAAATTGAGAAGATCCCGATCATGGGAAAAATAAATACGCATCCTTCAGGTCTACGATCATTATGAACGGACCCTCCTGGACCAGAGGAAAAGACTACTCCTTAAAAGTCAGCACATGGGAAACTAGAGGAGATACTTAGATCCCGTTCCCAGACTGGGACTGGAACTATCACTCCCAGAGAGGAAGTTCCTGAGCCCAGCTCAGGGAATGTCTCATCATACCTGCATTGCAGATACTCTAGAAGGAAGATCTGCCCTTGGGAGGATATCTTAGAATGTCCCTGCAGAAAGAGGAAAACTTTCCTTTAGTCTTACTCTCTTGACGAGTGGTAGGAAAAAAAAACTTTTTCATCCGGAAGTTAGAGAAAAATTCTGCCAGACTTGGAGGAAAGCTAAAATATTAAACCTGCAGCCTAGGCTGCACCACTAAGCCACAGAAAGGCTTTTTAGCTGAACAGATTTCAGCCAAAATAGCAAGTCTAATAAGAGAAGGGCACCATGCATTTTAATGGAGTCAGCGACAGAAAAATCCTCTAAAGGAAGGGAGACAGGGGGAAATCTATCCATAGCTTCCCTATTCCTGCTAAAATATCCAAAGCATGTCTAGAAACCATTCCAAATAGGAAGGAACATCAGAGGAAAATAAATTTTACAAACTTTCAAAGATTGACAACGACAGGGGTATCGAAGTCGTCCAGGTAGCCAAAACCTCCTTTATCTGTACACAAGGTATGTAAGCCTACATCTGAAGGAAGGCCCCTTAGCATCAGATGAAGGAATTATAGTGCCCTATTAACTCACAGAAATACCGGCGAAGTCTCCTTCCCAGCTAAGGATAGAGATCAACCAGCGTAGCCGAATAAAGGAACAGAGACCTTACTATCTGAACCATGAAAATGTCCTCTTCCATTTTCCCTGAAGGAAAAGAAGGCAGATAAAGCTGCAGATACCGCAAGGATACCCAAGCTGAAAATCTACAGGCAAATACACTCCTCCAGGAGAATTAGAGGAACCACAGGGCTCTGCATATGACGCCGTATAGGCTTGGGACGTGAAGGAGAAGCTGTGGCATAGCCGAAACAGCAGCATCCTAGGAGACATACGACTCAGAGGGCAACAACTTCACCTGACTAAAAAGTTCTTACCGGTGAAGACTCCAACAAAGAATAACTTAATTAAAATATTTAAGTTAACATGAAATTTAGATGTGCTTAGTAAAAAACATGTTTAACAAATTTTAAACCTTTACATATTTAAACATGTGACATAGCCTACATAGGTATTGAACCCAGGACTGCTGGCTTGTAGTGCTGTGTGTTACCACTGAGCCACAGGTTAGCTGTGAAATGTGTATAAAAGATACTTACAAAGATACATATACAGTGCACATAAAGAATTAAATAATTCTCTTGACAAACTGTCCCTTTAAGAGAAGGAAACTCATGCTTGACAGTACAGAATGTTCACAACATATTTATAAACTCCTAAGAAGCTGTAACGCTGACATGCACAAAAACAAACTGTCATAATACTGACAGAAGGAACTCCGCTCCGTTATCAGCGCTATTAAACTGAATGTAGCTCGCTCCCGCTCTGGTCTAGTAGCAAGAGCGAGATACATTCAGTTTAATGGCGCGACCAGGCACGCTGTGACTAGACAGTGCTGCCGCAATGCACTGAGGAAAAACCAGACCCGCTCAGTAGAGCAAGGAGTAGCGTTCTGGAAAAATGAACTTTTAAATAAAAATTGTCTGCAATACTTTAATGTATAAATCTGCCACTAAGCTAATGTTATATAATTATGCACTATGTGCAGAATTATATAACAGTTTGTAAGTTTACTGCCCCTTTAAGGATTATGCAATTCTCCAGGCTCTAGTGTAAGAAGGTAATGGTACATCAGGGGGTATTAAAAGTAGTTTATATAACTTTGATATTAGTTTTTTAGGGGGTTGAGAACTAGTGCACAGCAATTCAAATGGGGTAAGGTCCCTATTGAAATTATTTTTATGACTATGATGTGATAGAAAATGTACTAACTGATGATATCTCAACCAGGATGAGAATAGTGCTCCATGTCGGTCCGTCAGATTTTGCTGCGTGCTTAGTCTGCCGTTTTCTAGAGCAAAATGTAAAACGCCTGCACTTAGGCTGTACGGGGTGCAAAGGTGTTTACTTAGCGCATAGTAAAGCAGTTCAGGGTTCTCTATGATTGGTATCATTGGAGAGGCCAAGGATGACAGATGTGTGCTAGAAGTCACAAGTCTATCCCATTCAAGGAGAGTTTCAAATGTTAGATGGTATTTGCAGACTAAATTTGGGCGCCTCAGCGTCGGTACCCAGGCCAGAGTGCCTACATTATGAAGGTGAAGAATCTGACCGTCTAGTCTGACCCATTGTTTCTGTGTAGTATTGTGTGACCACTCTGTCAGTCTTTGTAAGTGTATTGCGCGTCTATACAAAGCAAGATCAGGAAAGCCCAACCCACCTCTGTCTCGTGGAAGATATAATGTCTTCTTAGGTATTCTAGGTTTAATACCCGACCATATAAACCGCTCCAAAGTCCTCTTTAATTGGGTCAAAAAGTCTCTAGGCAGGGAAACCGGAACAGTCTGTAATACATATAAGATACGAGGAAGTATATTCATTTTGATGATTCCTATTTTCCCTAACCAGGACAAAGTTTTATTTCTCCACGAGGATAAGTCATTAATAATATCTTTCCTCAAAGACAAATAATTGTGTGTAAAGAGGTCTTGAGGGTTCGCTGAAAGGTATATGCCAAGATATCTAAGTTTAGTGGATGCTATTGGGATTTTAAATTCTGAAGCCAAGGATTGGATATGTCCCTGCGCCGCATTGATGTTGAGGAGTTCTGATTTTGTAATGTTAAGGTGAAAATTAGAGAGCGAGCCATAATCTGTAATCTCTTTCAAAAGTTCGGGGATCGAGGTGTCGATGTTCGATAGGGTGTATAAAACATCATCAGCATAAAGTGCCTGTTTGTACTCTGATTCGCCAATCTGTATACCTGTAATTTTTGGATTTTTTCTAACTTTATGTGCAAGCGCTTCTATTGATAGGGCAAAAAGTAACGGGGAGAGGGGGCACCCCTGTCTTGTCCCATTTGATATAGAGAACCCTTCAGAAAGGGTGCCATTTATCCTGACACGTGCATTTGGGGACGAATATAGCGCAAAAGTCATATTGATGAAGGAATCGCCAAAATTCATTGCTTTCATAGTTTGCCGTAGGAAAAGCCAGTCGACGCGATCGAAAGCTTTTTCCGCGTCGGTCGCAAAAAGCGCCATAGGGATGTCTTTCACTTGCGCATGGTTTATTAAGGATTATGCAATTCTAATGTATTTAATGGCTCTTTAAGGGTGATGTCATGAAAACCTCATGATTTTAGGTTGTGAGGGGATAACTTTTCCTGTGTTAATTGTTTTGCCTTTTTCAGATGAGTATTTTCCTGTGTTTATCCTTAAAAACACATACCTCCTGTAGTAAATAGATTCTAAGTTTCACTTGAGCAAATTTTAAATTACATATATCCAGAGACCTGGTACCTCAAGTCAGTTTATGGCCCAAGATGTCAACACAGAGCAATGAGAAACATTCACCACATAGCCCTGAGGTCAATTAAGGGCTAAAGCTAAATCAAATTTTTCTAAATATTACGCATTTCTTAGACTTATCATATTTGTTACCAAAATAATTTTGTTATTTTGTGTTTTTTCCATTATAGGAGTTTCTGGGTAAGCAGCACCTTAACATATAGTGCAATATATAATTTTCAGATAGATTAGGCATAAAGTTTATGGACCTTTGTAAAAGCCCATCCCAGACTCCTCTGTATGCCTTCCCAGAAGGGGAAGAGTTAGCAACCTGATATTACTTAAAAAATATTTTGGAGAACTAAGAACTTTGTCATTCTACATGGAAGGTTGTGTAAAACAGCGTAAATGACCATCTTTCTTTCTTAAGATCCCTTGAGACAGATATCAAAGCGAGTACAGTTTTAGGTTGTTTTTTTTTTTTTGATGGACTGGGTGATGGTTATATAGTAAACTGGCATTACATCATCACTGAGAGACAGGAAGTTGCCAGTAGTTGAAGAGTGACAATGTTTACATTTGCACATAAGAGGGCGTGTGAGGAGGAACACACAGTGTCAGAAATACTGCAAGAGAAGCTAGAAACAGCAGATTTTGGAAGTAGAGGCACAGGTCCTAGAGTTTTCTTTTCTTTTACTTCTATTAACCAGGACTTCAAATGTTAGGTCCGATAAATTCAGAGTCCAACTTCATCAGTTGTTACAAAGATTTCCAATGTAGAATGTAACTTCGATCTATTTTCTCCTGGTGTAAGCGTGACTGCAAATAATGAAATTTTCACTGGTATATGCTGTACTCAATAATGTGAATAATGTGCAGTATACTCACTCCGAAATATTCGGAATCCAGCTCCTCACAATGTGGTTGCAACAGTTGTTTGGCAGTTTCAAAAAGCAGCAACAGATATTTGTTATAAAAAACAAACATTTATTAAAACCAAGTCTAGATAGACAAATATAAAATAGCTCTACGCGTTTCAACGAGTATCTCATCTTTTTCAAGAGCAGTAATATAAAAGTTGAAAAGTGCTGCCTTTGAAATTGCTCAGGTGCTTTATATACAAGTAATTGATGTTCCACTTCTGGTTTTCCGGAGTTGGACTCACAAAGTTAAATTGCCAAACATCTATTAGTTTATTCCCATCCAATTGTGTAATTTTGCAAATTTTAACACTGAAAATCCAATTTAAATGGAGAGCGAAAAAGCACTGTTTTAAAGTTGTTAACTATTGTTATGATTGGATGAGTATAAACCTGCTTATGTTTCCTTAACCTCCCAACCAATCAAAATGAATGGGTAGCAAGTTCCCTTTCAAGTCGTCTCAAGAGGTAGTTACAAATCAGTTCCGTTGTTGTCCCAAGATCACGTTTCGTCTGGTGACTTCAATGGTGTATGCCTTCATTATATAGTTAAATATGTCCAATGTTAGTTTGTCCCATATTGTTTCTTGAGCAATGAAAAATAGATCTTTTACGTAATCTAGAACATATAATATTTGTATGAATCACTGGTAATATATTGATACGGAACATTACTGTCTTTTTTGCAAGTAATTGCATCTCCTAGTAATTATAACTAGTACAAAATTTGATATTTATACCATTCACCTATAACATTATTGTAAACCAATTTTTATATTTTAGTGCATTTATCTATTCCCTGGTTATCCTGTAGTGGACTTAAGTTAACAAACTGAATGTGCTTATTTTCGTGCTTTATGATTAGAAACAATTTAAAAGAATTAGAAAAAATAATTAATGTACAGTATAGTGTAGAAAAAATTGTACGGTATAGTGTAGAAAAAATTGGATATGTGTGTCTTCGTTAATATGATTTTACTCATTATTAGTAATAATATGCAATTGTGGAGTAATTGTATGTTATATTAGAAAAGTACCACCTTTTGTATATATGTTCATTGTGTACATTCTAAGTTCTAAAGTTTCCATAAGTGTATTACCCTAAATATTTAGTGTAGTTCCATTTTGAGGTTATATTGTTGTCAGTTTACAACTATACATTTATATTATATTTTGAGAACATAAAAATCAAGTGCATTTGTGTCACTATCAGTATGGTTCTTTTTATGTGAATAGTGTGCAATAAATAACCAAAAAGTCAGAGGCTACTTCTAAATAAATGCTGCTACTCTTATGTCTTTATTTAGTCCATAGTGTCCATATGTCTTCATGGTGTGTATCCACCAAAGTTCCCTCCGATCTAGCTCCTTTTCCATCTTACCCCCTCTCCAATGTGGGGAAAATTTTTCAATACCAATCCAAAGTAGATTATTTTTTATCATATAAAGGGACAGTTGTTACAATGTAAGGGGACTTCATGATCATCTTTCTCTTTTTCGATTTTAATTTACATTTTCTAATATCCTAGTTTTCACAAAACATGAGGTTTGACTTAAGTATTGGACCTTACAATTGCATAACAATAAATAAATTAAATTTTTTGTTTTGCAACTGATAAAATCTTTTATTTGATGTTTTTTTCCTGTTATAATCGAGGTGAATGTCTTGTGTGTTCTTTTTATGTTATTGCATGCTTTGCAGTGTCCACAGGTATAAAAACCAGTGAGATTCGGGGGAGGAGCTAACTCTTGAAGCGGCAGGATGCGTCTTGATGAAGCTCCTGAACAAAATAGACAAAATTGAACTATTTGGGATTATTGAGAAAAAATTTGATGCAACAAATGCTTTCTTGAAGGAAGCAGAAACACAACTTATACTTTGATTGCAGTTTGGAAGTGGAAATTTGACGGCTATCCTGACCTATGCTCTTCAAGAACGCCACATGCAATTCTGGGCCTCGCTTATTTTCTGTGAACCCTGTGGTGGCGGCCGCTGCATAAATAACAAAGACTACTAGCTATATTTAACCCACTCCCCTCTTGTTCACTGCGAGGACATACCGTGGAAGCTGACATGTATGCTCTGACTAGTTTATGTGACCTACTGGATGCCTTTCAAGCCGTAATGGAAGACACGATCAAGATGGCGTTTCGGCCCCTGGTTGGTCCTACTCTGACGCTGGTTCCTCAGCCTAATACTATTCTGCTGAAGCAGGTTGGTGACAGCGCTATGAGACCCCGGCGCTTGCTGCCTACCTCTAGTACAGCACACACTGAATCGAAGCTGAGCCGCTTTGCAACGGAGGAGATGAGGAGGCCAGTGGATACTGGCTGCGATTATGGAACTCATACCAGGAGCGGCGGGAAGGCCTTTACTGATACGGAGGAAATCTGCGGCAAGGGCAGAGCAACAGGAGACAGGACAACAAAGCGACACCGGGCAGCTGAGAATCCGATATATACAGGGATCGCAAATAGGTACCTCTTGACAGTATATGGGTGCATTATCCCGGACTACCTGTGCAACATGTTTTTTGAGACCTGGTGGCTGGCTGACGATGGGACACTGCTGGGGGCTGATGCTTATGGTCCAGTGGATAGTGGGACTATGGACAAATCCCCAAAGGCTGGGGTTGGATGAACCCTTGAGATATGACACTGGCAAACACGAACTAAGCAAGTTGCCGGTGCCTTGATTCATGCTGCTCGAAACTGTTTATATCTTTCTTATGGACAGCATGCTTGGACTGTTGCTATCTGGTAGTAAGTTAAAAGCTTGTAGTTCCAAGAGCAAATGTTTTATTTTTGTTCATTGATATTCTTGCTTTGATAATGTATTAGGCATTAGAGCTTTTGTTAAAAATAAGACCAGACTATAGATAGATATCTTATTAGCACATACATTTTAGATATGCTTTAGGTATCTTTGGTTTTAGAGCGCTATATAGGACTTAGAGTTGAATATACCCACCACTTTTTTTAGGCAGATAGCTGCTATCTATGAATATTTATAGTTTTAGGGGAAACCAAAGCCCATCACATATTATAGTTGGATGTTGTTTCCTCTGTCTGCGGCCGAGGCGGGGGAACGCGTCTTGGATAACAGTTGTTCCCAGATTGGTGGGTACATGCTACACTTCGATAACGCTCATCCCTTAATTAGTCTGTTTATACTAGGTTTACTAATATGCAAGTTGCATTAGATGTGCATAACTCTATATAGAATACTTCTATTACCTAGCTAACTATTTTGATATAGGTCCTTTAGACACATTGAGATTCTACCTTTTCAATTTGCTATGTCCCCTAATCCCTTTGCACCTAGACATATGCCAGTAATACCCAAGTATAGACAAGTGGATTTAATAAGGCTATATTTTATTATACCTACTTTGAGTTATCTCTGCGTATTTTTCACTTAGTTTGTTACTGAAAGAATATAAGATTGTACATATATTGGGGTCTAAACTCTGCTTTCTCAAATGTATGTGTCACGCTCTCTCTGAGGAATTTGGTCCCTAATATGATCAATTGAGCCTTTGCTAAAGATCCTACAAGTTTTAAGTGAATACGCAGTATATTTAATTGTTTGGATTACTGCGTCATTTGATATGCCATCTATTTTGTACATTATCATTTTGCCTCAGGAGATATGCTGTTTTCCAGTGCCCCCAATACAATGGAAATACATACGATATTCTAGTGGACATGCCTTAGAGTGTCAGGTACTGGCGAGGTCATACAAAACCTATATATTTCTATTCACTGGTAAAGGGTGATTAGTAAGACAGACCTCTTTTGTAGGTCCTGAGGAGTAAACTTGTCACACGCCCTTTCTAGTATGCTTCGTTCCTCCCCCCCTACCATTCTGTTTACTGGTTAAGCGTAAGGGCACAGACCCTATTCGAAACTCCCAATACTGTTTATATATGCCTATTACTAGTGATATTTGAAATGTTCCCCTTAAAATGAGGTGCTACTATTTCAGGCTGCATTGATATATTTACAGTATGATCATACTACATGTGAACTTGATTCTTTGATTTGGTTATTCATAATTCTCTGTTCTGACATCTAAGTATGAAGATGTATATATTTTTCTTGTGTATTTTGTTTGCATTAAACCTCAATAAAAAAAAAAACAGTGAGATTCGAAATTTGAATGGGTTTAGGTGAATTCATACCTTTAATTAGGGAGGGTGCCAGTCTTTGTTTGAAATTAGTGCCTTTTCTAAATGCTATCTGTGGTTTTACAGGAATTATGGTATTAAGGACCTCATCATTCTTTAGAATGTGCCAATGCTGGCCTATAATATGTTTAATTTGTTTGCGGCCACAATTAAAGGTGGTAATGAATCTGGGGAAACTTTGTGTTGGAGAATTATTCTTGGTGTTATGTGTTATTAAGGAATTCCTATCTGTATCTCTTACCTCAATTCTATCTTGTTCTTGAGTTCTACTTTCATATCCCTTTTGTTCAAATCTTTTTTTGATAATTTTAGATTGTACGTTAAAGTCTTCCATTCTATCACAATTTCTCCTAATTCGCAGGAATTGTCCCTTTGGAATGGTCTTTAGCCAAGTGGGGTGATGTTCACTATCTTTCCTTATATATGTGTTCATGTCACTTTTTTTTTTTTTAAATGTTTTTGTCAAACTTTAAATAAACGTGAAGACATCATCATAAAAGAGGCAGATAAGAGAGGGAGCATAGTCATCATGGGCCGTAGTTTTTACATGGAAGAAGCTAATAGAATACTATCAGACACCAATACTTATCAAATCCTCAAAGACAATCCCAAAAAGAAATTCACCAATGAATTAAATGATATATTATCACAAGCTATGGACAGGGAGATAATTTCCAAAGACGAATACCTATTTCTATGTAAAACAGAATAAAAAACACCAATATTCTATTTTCTCCCTACGGTCCACAAAAATCCATAAAAAACTCCAGGTAGACCCATTATTAGTGGGATAGATTCTCTAACATGCAACCTATCAGCTTTTATAGATCATTTATTACAACCATATGCACAAACAGCCAATTCTTATCTTAGGGACACAAAACATGTCTTAAACATACTTAGCGACATTAAATGGGAACCAGGTTATTCGTGGGTGACAATGGATGTTACTTTGCTTTATTCCATTATAGACCACCAGAAAGAAAGGCATAGAAGCTATAAAATGGAAGTTAGAACAAGATCCAGATCTGGCAATTCCAATTTTGGAATTTATTGTTTCATCAATAGAATACATACTAAAGCATAATTTTTTCTGGTTCAATAATAATCAGTATTTACAAATCTGTGGAACCGCCATGGGCACCAGGTTCGCCCCAAATTATGTGAATATTTATATGGACCACTTTGAACATACTTATGTATGGTCCAGTGACGCATTTGGGATGAGCCTGGTGTCCTGGCGGAGATACATCAACAAAGTTCTATTTTATGCATCTGGAACGGAAGTGATGATACTTTAAATTCCTTTATTTCTCATCTAAACAGTAATAATATGAATATAAAACTGACACCAGAAATAGGTAAGACAAATCACATTTCTAGAGCTTTCTATCTTTATAATAGAAGGCAATATACATACAAAAACATTTTTTAAAAAATGTGACATGAACACATATATAAAGGAAAGATAGTGATCACCCTACTTGGCCATTCCAATTGGACAATTCCTGCGAATTAGGAGAAATAGTGATAGAATGGAAGTAGACGTACAATCTAAAATTATCAAAAAAAGATTTGAACAAAAAGGGATATGAAAGTAGAACTCTAGAACAAGATAGAATTTAGGTAAGAGATAAAGATAAGAATTCCTTAATAAAACCAAGAATAATTCTCCAACACAAAGTTTCCCCAGATTTATTAGCACCTCTAATTGTGGCCACAAACAAATTAAACATATTATAGGCCAGCATTGGCACATGCTAAAGAATGACGGGGTCCTTAATACCATCATTCCTGAAAAAAACAGATAACATTTAGAAAAGGCACTAATTTCAAACAAAGACTGGCACCATCCCCAATTAAAAGGCATGAATCCACCTAAACCCATTCAAATTTCGAATCTCACAGGTTTTTATACCTGTGGACACTATAAAGCATGCAATAACATAAAAAGAACACACAAGACATTCACCTCGACTATAACAAGAAAAACCCTTCAAATAAAAGATTTTATCAGTTGCAAAACAAAAAAACAAATTATGCTTACCTGTTAATTTCATTTCCATCGAGGGGAGTAGAGTCCACGGCTTCATTCATTACTGTTGGGAATTAAGAACCTGACCAGCAGGAGGAGGCAAAGACAGCCCAGCCAAAGGCTTAAATACCCTCTCTACTTCCCTCATCCCCCAATCATTCTGCCGAGGGAATCAGGAACAGTAGGAGAAATATCAGGGAATAAAAGGTGCAAGAAGATGATTAAATTTAGGTCCGCCCCACAGAGATATACGGGCAGGAGCCGTGGACTCTACTTCCCTCGATGGAAATTAAATTATCAGGTAAGCATAATTTATGTTTTCCATCTAAAGGGGAGGAGAGTCCACTGCTTCATTCATTACTGTTGGGAACATATACCCAAGCTCTAGAGGACACTGAATGAAACCAGGAGGGCAAAAGGCGGACCCTAATCTGAGGGCACCACAGCTTGCAAAACCTCTCTCCCAAAAACAGCTCAGCAGAAGCAAAAACGTTAAATTTATAAAAGTTTGTAAAAGTGTGTAAGGAGGACCAGGTAGCCGCCTTACAAATTTGCTCCATAGAGGCCTCATTCTTAAAGGCCCAAGACGAAGCCACAGCTCTAGTTGAATGAGCCGTGATCCTCTGAGGAGGCTTATGTCCCGCTGTCTCATAAGCCAAGCAAATCAAACTCCTCAACCAAAAGGACAAAGAAGTAGTAGAGGCACGTTGCGCTTCCCAGAATACACCACAAAGACAGGTGTAGATTGTCTCAAATCCTTTGTACCCTGAAGACAGAACTTCAAGGCACGAACCACATCCAAGTTATGAAGTAACCTCTCCTTAGAAGAAAAAAAGATTAGGACACAAGGAAGGAACAACTATTTCCTGATTGATGTTACGGTTAGACACCACCTTGGGGAGAAATGAAATCTATCCCTTTAAGGAACTAGCGGCAATACCTTTCTCCAACCCCTCATGGAGAAAGGCCAGAATCCTGGATACCTTCACCTTGTGCCAAGGATATCCGAGCTTCTCACATCAGAACAAGTAAGTCCTCCACACCTTATGGTAGATGCGACGAGTGACTGGCTTCCTTGCCTGAATTAGAGTATCAAATCAATCTCAGTTCAATCTCCACACAGTCAACCTAAGAGAATCTAGATTTCGATTTCGATGTTGAAAGGGGCCCTGTGACAGCAGATCCTTGCGACAGGGTAACCTCCACAGTGGAGAGGATGACATTCCCACCGGATCTGCAAACCACGTCCTCCGCGGCCACGGAGGAGCAATCAGAATGGCCGAGGCCCGCTCCAGTTTGATGCGTGCCACTACACGAGGTAGAAGTGGTAGCGGTGGAAAAAAGTAAGCTAGGCTGAAACCCCAAGGAACCACTAAGGCATCTGCCAGTTCTGCCTGGGGATCCCTGGACCTCAACCCGTATCGAGGCAGCTTGCAATTTAGTCAGGACGCCATAAGATCCATCTCCGGCGTTCCCCATCTGAGACAAATCTCCGCAAACACCTCGGGGTGAAGAGACCATTCCCCCGGATGGAAGGATTGCCTGCTGAGAAAATCCGCTTCCCAGTTGTCCACACCTGGAATGTGAATCGCTGAGAGCGAGCAGCCGTGGGACTCCGCCCACTCCAGAATCCGAGACACCTCCCTCATCGCGAGGAAGCTCCTTGTACCCCCCTGGTGGTTGATGTAAGTCACTGAGGTAATGTTGTTGGTCTGGAATCTGATGAAACTGACCAACTCCAGAGAAGGCCAAGCCTTCAGAGCATTGAAAAATTGCTCGCAGTTCTAGGATGTTGAGCGGAAGGAGAGACTCCTCCCTGGACCACTTTCCTTGTGCCATTCTGGCACCTCAAACAGCTCCCCATCCTGTCAGACTGGCGTCCATGGTCACAATCTCCCAGGACATTCTCAAGAAGGATGTCCCCCCGGACAGTTGCTCCGGACGGGTCCACCAAGAGAGGGAGTTCCGAGTCCGAGCATCCATGGATATCAGCTGTGATAGATCTGAATGACTGCCGTTCCACTGTCTCAACATGCGAATGGGATGACATTTATGCTCGACACCAGGATACCTATCACCTCCATGCATTGAGCCACCGACGGGCTTGTGGAGCACTGAAGGGCAAGACAGGTGGATGCAAGCTTCCTGCGCCGCCGATCTGTGAGAAATATCCTTATGGACATAGAGTCTATTATCGTACCCAGGAACTCTACCCTGTTGCTGGCAACCAGGGAACTCTTTCATGAGTTGATCTTCCAACCGTGAGATTGGAGCAGAAGAGCAGCCCTCGAATGATACTCTGCGAGGCTGAACGACGGCGTCTGAACTAGGAGGTCGTCCAGGTGAGGCGCCACCGCAATTCCTCTGGATCTCGCCACTGCCAGTAGTGCCCCCAGAACCTCCATGAAGACTCTCTGAGCTGTCGCCAGACCAAAAGGGCCATAAACTGGAAGTGTTGGTCCAGAAATGCAAATCTTAGGAACCTGAAGCAGTCCCTGTGAATTGGCACTTGAAGGTAAGTGTCCTTAAAATCTATAGTTGCCATGAACTGTCCCTCTTGAACTAGGGGCAGAATAGATCTGATCGTTTCCATTTTGAACGATGGAACACTCAGAAACTTGTTCAAACACTTTAGGTCCAGAATTGGGCAGAACATGCCCTCCTTCTTTGGAACCACAAAATGATTGGAATAGTACCCTAGACCCCTTTCTGCTAGGGGTACTGGAACGATAACCCCTAGAGATCTTTCCAACACTCTAGAAAGGCCTCTCTCTTCTCTTGTCTCGAAGACAGGTTTGACAGGAGGAATCTGCCCTCGGGTGGATGGTATCTCAACCCTATCCTGTAACCCTGGTAGATAACTTCTAGAACCCAAGGGTCCTGAATGTCCTGCAACCAAACGTCTGAGAATTGAGATAATCTGCCCCCTACGTGATCCTGAAACCAGTCGGGGGCCGCCCCTTCATGCCGAATTGGTCTCTGCGGGCTTCTTGCTCTGCTTAGACTTGTTCCAAGATTGAGCTGGCTTCCAAGATCCCTTGTACTGGTACGCTTTCGCGGCGGGATGCTGGCGCTGGGCCTTGTCCGCACGAAAATTAGATCCCTTAGGCTTAGCCTTCTTATCCTGCAGAAGGAAAGCTCCCTTGCCTCCCGTAACCGTGGATATGATCAAATCCAATCCTGGACCGAACAGGAACTTCCCTTGAAAAGGCAGGGACAACAGCCTCGACTTAGAGGTCATGTCCGCAGACCACGATTTTAGCCACAGAGCCCTGCGCGTTAAAACTGAAAAATCTGATACCTTAGCATTCAGGCGAATAATTTCCATATTGGCATCACAAATTAAAGAATTGGCGACCTTCAGCGCCTTAAAGGGACAGTAAACACCAGAATTTTTGTTGTTTAAAAAAGGTAGATAATCCCTTTATTACCCATTCCCCAATTTTGCATAACCAAAACAGTTATAATAATATACTTTTTACCTCTGTGATTACCTTGTATCTATACCTCTGAAAACTGCCCCCTTATTTCAGTTCTTTTGACAGACTTGCATTTTTAGCCAATCAGTGCTTGCTCCTAGGAGCATCACGTGCCTGAGCTCAATGTTATCTATATGAAACATGAACTAACGCCCTCTAGTGGTGAAAAACTGTCAAAATGCTTGCAAATTAGAGGCAGTCTTCAAGGTCTAAGAAATTAGCACATGAACCTCCTAGATTTAGCATTTAACTAAGAATACCAAGAGAACAAAGCAAAATTGGTAATAAAAGTAAATTGGAAAGTTGTTTAAAATTACATGCCCTATTTAAATCATGAAATATTGTCCCTTTAATCTTCTGCTGTATCTCGTCGATGGAAGTTTCCTCTTCGACCATGTCACACAGGGATTCGCACCAATATGTCGCAGCACCAGCGACCACCGCCACGGCAGGCTGAAAAACAAACCCTGTGTGCTGAAACATCCCTCTCAACATGTTTTCCAGCTTTTTATCCATGGGCTCCTTAAACGACGAGCTATCCTCTAGGGGAATAGTCGTCTGCTTCGCAAGCGTAGAGATAGCCCCATCCACCTTAGGGATGGTCCCCCACAGCTCAAGCTGAGAGTCTGGAATGGGAAACAGTTTTTTAAAAGAAGAAGGGGAAAAGGGTGACCCTAATCACTCCCATTCATTTTTAATAATATTTGCCATCTTAACGGAGACCGGGAAAGTCTGGGGCACCACCCTGTCAAGTTTAGGAATCGCAGGTTCCACCGGGATCTTAAGTTCCGGAACCTCTAGAGTAGCAGGTACCTGTCGCAGCAGAAAACGCAAATTTTCCATCCTAAACCTATAACCAGGCTCCTCCGCAGCAGGAGGCTTATATGACACGGACTGCGACCCAGACTGGGCCTCCTCCGAAGAGCCGGAGTGGCCCTCGACCATAGATCCTCTGGATCTGCTATTGGCGAGGACAAACCCTGGGTCGAGCAACCCTGATACACCCTACGCTTGCGCTTAGCAGACGGTGGTAAGGCATGTATCACTTTAGAAACCGTCAATTCCAGTTCCACACATTGCCAGAGCCTCATCTTGCACATAACGCAGCAATAACACAATAAAAAATATTATCTACAAACCCCCCTTGTTCAATAATCCCCCTTCCAGGAATATTAACCCTGGATTCTGTAAATATAAAAAGGCGCCACACTGTGACCCTGTCTTCTATGTTAACATCATTATCATCAATAAAAAAAATTAAACAATCTTACCAGAATCTACGCCGTGGAACAGGAACACGGCCTTTCAAGTATGACGAATTGTAGCATTGCCTCTGCCATGGACTTGAGAGAAGAAAGAAGGCAGCGAAGCGAAGTTCGACAAAGCCAATTGCTTGAGGAGCTGTTAATCTGAGTCGGGATGGTTTTGAAGAAAGAAACTTCCTGCATCTCCGGACTATAACTTTCTCCCAGGCCCTCACTGAGAGACTGACAGGACTATTTAAAACTCCAGTTCCACTGCGAAGAGTACTACCCTCCATAAGAGACTACTCCTAAACTCCGGCAATCCTCTGCCATCCTCCTGTGACGAAAGGCAAAGAATGACTGTGGGATGAGGGAAGTGGGGGAGGTATTCAAGCCTTTGGCTGGGTTGTCTTTGCCTCCTCCTGGTGGCCAGGTTCTTAATTCCCAACAGTAATGAATGAAGCCGTGGACTCTCCTCCCCTTTAGATGGAAATGTAATTTAATTTATTGTAATGCAATTGTAAGATCCAATACTTAGGTCAAACCTCACGTTTTGTGAAAACTAGGATATTAGAACATCTAAATAAAATCGAAAAAAAAAGAGAAAGATGATCATGGGGTCCCCTTACAATTGTAACAACTGTCCCTTATATGATAAAAATAATCTACTTTGGATTGGTATTGAAAATGTTTCCCCACATTGGAGAGGGGGTAAGATAGAAAAGGAGCTAGATAACAGGGAACTTGGTGGATACACACCATTTAGACATATGGACACTATGGACTAAAATGACTTTTTGGTTATTTATTGCACAATATTCACATAAAAAGAACCATACCGATAGTGACACAAATGCACTTGATTTTTATGTTCTCAAAATATAATTTTTAATTTTTTTAATTTTTATTGAGGTTCAGTTGATGGCACAATAACAATGAATTTCAGTACAGTGTACATGGAAAAAAACAAACCAAGATGTGTTTCCAATGAGCAACAGATAATTGGACAAATTTTGTATGACATAAATATGTAACAGAAATTAGAACTAAATAATGATCATCATATTTGCCAAATGAACTGTATGTCTTCTGAAATATGAGGCCACTTTTGGACCCCCTGATGTGACTAGAAGAACAGAGCTATAGAAGACTATTTTAAGCATTAAGGGACCGCTCATGGATACCAGTTGTGAGCCTAAGATTTTTAATTATTTTTTTATCAAGACATGGAAGTCTCCTGTAAAATGTTAAGCCCCTTTTGGGCTTCAAATCTATTGACCTAACATGTGGAGGGCTATAATTAAGGGCTGAATCTGGACTCTCAGCCAATTACTAAATGACTGTGCTACAATTAGGTAATTAAACTTACAAATTAATACTAGCCATGTCTATAACTTTGGATGCTAACATCTAGACAGTGATCCGATTAGCAGCAAGTATCAAAGTCGACACATAATGAATAAAGCAGACAATTATAGGGGTTACTTAGGAGATCGACTCATAAGTGGGTTAATATTCCCACTGTGTATCAAATTATCTTAGTGTACCAATAGAAATCTAAAAAGGCACCAGGCATGGTGGGCTTGAGTAGCCATTAACTAGGGGCTATCATGACTTTTGTAATTCTTACTCTTCAGCACAGCATTAAACTGATAGCAGTCATCAGACTTATATATCTATTATTATCTTCACTCTCATCCTTTAACAAGCGCAATTCCCCCAGCTTATGTTAAGCCATATGTTCCCTAGGCCTCACTACTTCGGCCACAAGCAATGGGGTACCTATTCAAACTAACCATGGAAGGAGGACTATAGAGAAGCGCCTAATAGAGAAAGAGGTGGGATCAATGTCTAGCAATGAAATGAGAGCATCCAACAACCTTAGATAAGATATAAATAAGATAAAGTCACATATAAGATCTGCTTCATATATAAACATAACTGGTACATACAGGTAGCCCTCACCTGACCTTCATATCTCCTGATTGAGGGTTAACAATTTATTTACATATGCAGATAGATAACAGGTCTAAGCATAGTACTGTCTACCATGGCAAAAACATATAGGCTAGCAAAAATGTAGTATAAACACCACCAACTGATGTACCCCATGGCAAGAGGAAACAGACTGATAGCAAGTCTAAGCATATTACTAGCTAGGAGGGTGATAACATATGAGCCAGTAACAATATATAAACAACCACCACTCAATTGTAAGCTTCTCAATATACTCCATGGTAAGTGGAGATATAAACTAATAACAGGTCTAAGCATATTACTGTCTAAAATAAAAATGCTATATAGGCTAGCAAACTAACTGATTGTGAGTAACGTGGTATCATGTACCTTATTAAACAATATATAGTGACATAGAACTTATGAAAAAAGCATCAACCCAATGTTGGGCACGAACCCAATATGTCCACAAGAAACAGTCCGGGGACACGGGTGTAACTTGTTATGAGGAATTAACCAACACTGGATCGTTGCAGGTGCTGTATGTCAATCTCTGTAAAGATCATGTGCCAGAGAACTCGACAGTCAAATGAACCACACAATCCAATAACAGTTGGGAGAACCTCTGCAACTTTAGTGTTCACCTTCCCCTCAGTACAAGTATTGTCCGCTGTAGCTAAGAGCTGCCCCCCTCTCTTAGTAGGCCTCCTCTCCACAGCGTGAAATATCCATAGCTCTGGTAAGATCTGTGAGTTAGTAGTACAGCGATTGGCGACCATTTCTCCCCTATACTCAGTTCTTTCAGGGTTGATGTCAGTATATAGCTCCCATTAGCAACGTCCTTGGCTTTCTGATCACCTCGTGGGTGTACATACTAAGGCCTCTTTATAAGGACCGGCAAATCTCCATCTTGTATAAGCCGTGTAGGGGCCGTTCGTGTGACCACAACTGCGGCAGTTCTTTTTTTTTTTTTTTTAATATTTATTTATAGCCAGTAGTGTACAATACATTCAAGAAAATTACATAGCAACAAGCAACAATACATTTCTTGTTCTGCGCCACGCAGGGCCATTAATACCAAAAGAAAAAAGCAAGATACGTAAGAAACAAATTCTTGTTTTGCGCCACACAGGGCCATAGATATAATTTCAAACATAGTAAGATACATGATAGCACAAGAAACAACCTTTTAAGTTATTTAACAATCTTGTACTTCTTGATCGTTCATTAGAGCCCTTCTTACTTTATAAACACTACTATTTTTATAACATTTTTAACGCATACCACAACACACACACCCCAAACGCAAAAAAACAAAAAACCCTCAAAAGACCCCCCAAAGAGTCTGTTTATGTATCTTTTATATAGACCTTACTTAATTAGCTCCGTCCCTAACCTCCCCCCACTGATAGGGTATCCTCTCTTCCGCCACCAGAGTTAAGAAGGGTACTAGATTTTTTAGAGGGGAAATAAATTGCTTTTGCATGTCTAATGGCCATTCCAGGAGTACTTTTAGCCATTTATTGAAATACTTCCTAAGCTTTGTCTCCTTTCTTAAATTATTGTCATAGAGTTCTATTCTCATCTGAAGACACATTAAATTAATAAACTCCCCTAACACAGGGGCTCTTCTTCTTTTCCAGTTCCTAACTATTAAATTTCGAGCTAACATTATACCGGTAATAACTAACTGATTCTCTCCTGGTTCTAGCCGAGCTTGATACAAAAGAAAGATTATGGATGAGGTAAATTCAATTCGTGACCCCACATATTTATTCAACCAATAGTTTACCTTAGCCCAAAAATGCAATAGGTCTGCTCTCCCTGCACTACACTTATAGCAAGAAATATTCAAGTCTACACTTATAGCAAGAAATATTCAAGTCTACACTAGCCCATTTATTTAACCTATCCGGCGTTAAATAGTAATTATTCATGATTCTCCAATGAGTCTCCCTCCAACTAATAACTGTCGTCACGGACATACTTAAACTAATACTTTTCACTACCTCTTCTTCCTGAACATTTGGGACATATTTTTGAAGCTTCTGTGTGATAACCCTGATATGATTAGACCCTTATCTATCAAATAGAATATTATACCAATACGTTAATGATCTAATGCCTGCTTTATACAAAGTAAGTCCTACCTCCATCTCTTGTAAATCCCAACCTGACTCACTTGATTGAGCAAGTGCTGTCATGAAACTTCTAACTTGCAGGAATGCATAAAAATTCTTTTGAGGTAAATGAAATTTTTTTACTATATCGCCGTACGATTGTAATTTATTTGTGCCAGTTATCAGAAGTTGTACACAATATCTAATTCCTTTTACATACCATTCTCTAAAAACTATATTATTTTGTCCTGGCGAAAAATCGGGAGTACCGATAATCGGAAAATATCTAGATCTTCTATAATCCACTCCCATTAGATTAAAGTATTTTTGCCAAGCCAAAATAATATTCGAGATTGTTGAGAGTTGTTTAATATTCTCTGGTAGTTTTACATAAGTGTGATGTACGGCAGATTTTAAGTTGAAAGGCAGCTGCGGCAGTTCTAGTGTTCTCTACCATCCATGTCTGTGAAGGAGAAGCAGGTCGGCTGTAAGTTGGGTACAATTGTTTTATCACCATACTTAATTGGGTTTCTAGGTAATGGAAATGTTCTGTGATTAGCTTCTGCACGCTATCCCCCCAGGCTGTCACAGACTCCATGCTGATGCGAGTGGTTTCGCTGAACTGCTGGTTCGTCATTGCCGGTCTGATATATGTAAGGAGGCTAGTGTTGAATAGTAGCGAGCACAGTTATAACAGTTTATAGCAAACTGCTCTACCCGGACGACCAGGGGGGGGGGGGGGCGTTAGAAGTCTGAGTAATAGGCCACCACCTTAACTTCCAACGGTCCAGTCTAGACCTCCAACTCGGGTGTAATACAAAGATTAAGGTATCTCTCAATGTAGGAAAGGTTCCCACTTACTATTATGACAATTGCAGGAGTGGATTCTTGAATAAGAAGTAGATAACTGGTGGATTATCTATCACAAGCATGGAGCTTCTAGTTTATGCGACCAGTCATGGCCGCCGCCCGGACACGACCCCCTCAAAATATAAATTTAAATGTATAGTTGTAATCTGACAACAATATAACCTTAAAATGGAACTGCACTAAATATTTAGGGTAATACACTTATGGAAACTTTAACACATAGAATGTACACAATGAACATATATTAGAAAAGTACCACCTTTTGTATATAACATACAATTACTCCATAATTGCATATTATTACTAATAAGGAGTAAAATCATTAACGAAGACACTAACACATACCCAATTTTTTCTACACTATACTGTACAACTTTTTCTACACTGTACATTAATTATTTTTTCTAACTTTTTTCTAATAATAAAAGCACGAAAATAAGCACATTCAGTTTGTTAACATAAGTCCACTACAGGATAACCAGGGAATAGATAAATCCACTAAAATATAAAAATTGGTTTACAATAATGTTATAGGGGAATGGTATAAATATCAAATTTTGTACTAGTTATAATTACTAGGAGATGCAATTACTAGCATAAAAGACAGTAATGTTCCGTATCAATATATTACCAGTGATTCGTACAAATATATATTCTAGATTACATAAAAGATCTATTTTTTATTGGTCAAGAAACAATATGGGACAAACTAACATTGGACATACGGAACTATATAATGAAGGAATACACCATTGGTCTAGATGCAACACGTGATCTTGGGACAACAACGGAACTGATTTGGTACCACCACTTGAAACTTTCTACACGTTCAGTTTGATTGGTTGGGAGGTTAAGGAAACGTAAGCAGGTTTATACTCATCCAATCATAACAATAGCTAACTTTAGCTCCCCATTTAAATTGGATTTTCAGTGTTAAAATTTGCAAAATCACACAATTTAACTTTGTGAGTCCAACTCCGGAAAACCAGAAGAGGAACATCAATTACTTGTATATAAAGCACCTAAGCAATTTTAAAAGGCAGCACTTTTCAACTTTTATATTTCTGCTCTTGAAAAAAGACGAGATTCTCGTTGAAACGCGTAGAGCTATTTTATATTTGTCTATCTAGACTTGGTTTTAATAAATGTTTCTTTTTTAAAACAAATTTCTGTTGCTGCTTTTTGAAACTGCCAAACAACCACATCGTTGCAACCACATCTCGAGGAGCTGGATTCAGAATATTTTGGAGTGAGTATACTGCACATTATTGAGTACAGCATATACCAGTGAAAGTTTCATTATCTGCAGTCAAGCTTACACCAGGAGAAAATAGATCAAAGTTACATTCTACATTGGAAAACTTTGTAACAATTTATCGGACCTAAAATTTGAAGTCCTGGTCAATAGAAGTAAAAGAAAACTCTAGGACCTGCGCCTCTACTTCCAAAATCCACATATTTCTTAACAGTCCCTTGGGAGAGACAAAGAAGGCAGCGGTCCACCCATAGGGGAGTATTGTTTTTTTTGTCCTTTCTGTACAGCTATTATTGTAAGATCTATAATATTCTGTATCGATCTGTTAGCTTTGAAGCTAGAAACAGGCCTGCACTCCAAGTAAAACAAGAAAGGGTAACGCTGACAGTACCCTTCCCTCAATGACCCCTCCCCTGTGGGAGGACAAAAGGCTTATGGGGGTAACAGGGATGGAAGCGTGAACATCAGAGGAAGGAACCCAATAATGTTCCTCCGGACTGTAACCTTTCCAATGGACCAAGTAGCGGACGTGACCCCTGAACAAACGTCGAAAGATGCTGTGTATTTCGTAATCCTCATGGAGGAGCAGTAGTGTAATGATTGCACACAAGTGGTTTATGGAGCGATACGTGGAAAACCTTGGAGATACGCATGCTAGAAGGGAGGTCAAGGGCGTAGGCAACTGGATTAACTTTATGGAGAATATGCAAAGGCCCAATGTAATGGGATACCAGTTTCGTAGTAGGCACACTGAGGTTGAGGTTACGGACGACAACCATACCCTATCCCCGACATGATAGGAAGGAGCGGGTAAATGCCTTCAGTTTGCCTGGAGCTTTTGGCGCTGCATAGAGGCATGAAGGAATTCTGAATCTGCACCCATGCGGCACGGAGCACCCGAAGATGAGCCTCCAAAGCCAGAATGTTATGGGGTGTAAATGAATCGGGTAACACTGATGGCTGAAACCTGTAGTTGGCCATGAACGGGGACATTTGGGAGGACAAGTTGATAGCACTGTTCCTAGCAAGCTTCGCCCAGGGTAGCAGATCAGCCCAATTGTCATGGTGGTTTGAGACATAGCAGCGAAAGAACTGCTCCAGCTGCAATATTAGACTGTGGATGGAAGGCTGAGGAGAAGAGTCGAATTCCCAACTAAATGCAAAAGGCCCGCCACAACATAGAGACAAACTGGCTACCCCGAGCCAAAGCTATCTCCTTAGTAGAGCTGGGCGATATGGGGGAAGAAAAAAAATTAAAAAAAAATAAATAAATCGCAATTTAATCGAGATTTTATTATAAATTACTGTAACACCTTAATTTTTCATTAAAAATATATTTAACACTACAGAATCTTTAAACACACACACATACATATATATATATATATATACACACACACTATAATATATATATCTCTATCTATCTATATATCTCAGAGAAATAGGTTAAGTTCTTATCTATTAGAATAGGAACGGAAACTGAAGTACCTTCAAGCAGATGTCTCCACTCTTTGAGTGCTAGCATTATAGCCAATAATTCTCATAACTGATAAACCTTAATGGCAGCGGGAAACCAATCATGAGGATCACTGTCTTTCTTAGTAAGGTCAAAGATGGGTTTTACCAGAGAGGAAAAATGTCTGATAAATTTTCAATAATTGTTGGCAAAACCAGCAGGACGAGGTCATTGTAAAACAGAGGACACCTTCTGGGGATCCATGGAGAACCCCTACGAGGAGATAACGTAACCCAAAAAGGTGACCTGGGACTGAAATTCAAATTTTTCAAGCTTACAGAAACGCCCAAACACACATAAACGTTGCAGACTCGAGGGAGGAGTGAATTAAAATATTGTCTAAATAAACTACCACGTATTGTTATAACATGTTGCAGAGAACATGATTGATGAACTCCTGGATGACATTAAAAGATACTCATAATGCCCGCTCCTGGTGTTAAACGACATCTTTCAATCGTGGCACTCCTTGATCTTCACGAGATTATACACACCCCTTAGATTGAGTTTGGTAAAGACCATTGCTCCCTGGAACCGGTCAAATAATTTGGCGATTAAAGGAATCGGGTAGGCATTCTTAATCATGATGCTATTGAGACCCCTGTAATCAATACAAGGTCTCAACTCGCCTCTCCTTCTTTAAAATAAAAAAAGCCATACTCCCGATATTCAGTAGGTAACATGGAGAGGATGTAGCTTAACTGGTCTACAGATGCAAGTAGCATTACATAGAGGAGACCAAGAGAGGATATCAGCCATCTGCCAATTGAAGGTCAGGTTATGTTTCTAAAGCCACGGGTAACACAAAACAATTGGATAGTGGGGAGAAGAAATAACCTTAAAAAAATAGACTCCCTGTGTAGAGCCCCTACAGCCAGATTGACTGGAATAGATTTGTGGGTAATATGTGCAGGCTGTTAGGGTCTGCCATCAATGGCTTCAAAGGCCAATGGAGCAGTTCAAGGCAAAAGAGGAATGGAATTCTCGCAGGCAAACGTTCTGTCTATGAAGAATCTAGTGGAATCTACTAGGGCCTGAATGACAGCAGAGGAATTGGCCCAGGAGAGGACAACCCTAATTAATGGTTTGTCTCTATGGAGAACCAGGGATGAGGAAAGTCCACCCAAGGTCTGCCCCCATCAGGACCTTAGGTACGAGCGTTTCCCAGATGAGTTGGACACGTTTTAAAGGAGATACACACTGAGACTGCAGTAAAGGCATAGGCACTCCCTCCTCCTAAAGGCCAGCTCGGCTTCAGAGAGGGAAGTGAACCCCAACTGCATGGGCTCACTGCCTGACACAGCATCCCCAGGAGGCATGGGAGGTAAGGAAGGAATGGGTGGGGAAGAAAACGTGTGAGCCAGTCTGGTAGGATGCCTATGCATCTATCTCCTCAAACTACATATTCACAACTTTTACAAGGTCTTACAGCACACTTTAAGAAACCTTGTTTGGGCTCTAACAATGCCATCATTTCGTTTAGAGAAATCCCTTTTACAAAATTCACCAATTGCTTTGGCTCTCCATGAAACACATTTTGATACCCATATTGCACATATAGGGCCTCTCTCCAAAATCGGCAGATTTCAACAAAACAAAAAAAGTTACAATTTTGTTACTATAGCCTGTAACAAATTTAAAAGGAACATCTTCAGTATGATGCTTAGTATCCCTTCTCTTATCTTGTAGTTGTGTAACCATAATTGCTACTTGCTCCTTAATTGTAATTACATTATCTTTATCATAACCCCGTAAAAGAAGTCTTTGTTTTAAATCCTCAGGCTGGGTATGATAACTAGACAAATTAGTGCAATTACAGCATAGCCTCATAATCTGTCCCTTGGGGATGGCCTTCATCAAATGATATGGATGGTGTGAATTAGCCCTCAAAATAGTGGAGCCTGCTTCCCCCCCCCTGAAAGTTGTCAGGGTATCTGTGAATGTCAGTAGAATATATATATATATAAAAATATAATTCTGTATTGGTATATTAGAATCAAATGTTTCAGCCCAGTAAGGCTATTAAGCTAGGGAGTTTCATTCTGTGCAGTCATGATTTGAGGCATAGAACTGCAGTGTTGGAATTCTGTATTTAATATTAGAATCGAATGATTCAGCCTAGCAAAGCTAAACTGTTTAGTGTTAGGACCAGTCTATCTTGGGACACCTTGTAAGTAGTGACTGGCTGAGCAGAATATGGCCATATTGTGTGACTAAGATCCCAAAGAATATTTAGTAGCAAAATTATTTGCAGCATATTTAAATATGCAATTTATATGTAAAAAGAATATATATATATATATATATATATATATATATATATTAAAATAAGTATGCAACCTATCAAATTTGAGCATGCTCATTTTATCGCTGAATACATTCTGTGTATTGCAAATCTGAGGTCAGACATGAAATTACTTTTCCTGATTACAGAACATCTGAGAACAAAGGAATTGTTTTCAAAGATTCCCTATCAGATCACTAATGACCCCATGTGAAGATACACAGTCGTTGGGTCTGTGACTTAACTCTGAGGCTTGAGTATATGCAGAGGAAAAACACAATCTTACAGGGGAAGTGACCATTCACACTTCGATACAAATTAGTACCTGCTGTGTTTTCAATACACAAAGAATCTGAACTCAAGTTACCTACAGACATATGGGAATGCTGTGACTTAATCTTCATATAAGGTTATATTAACAATATGTATGTATGTAAAAAAAAAAAAAAAAAAAAAAAAAACAACTTACTGTATTGGATAGATGTCTGCTGTATTGAAGGGCTGCATTGGTGGATTTGAAATGTTTTATAGAGTCTCAGAACAACAACATCTGTTTCTTTTTATTTTTCAGACATGTAATAAGATGTCCTATGAATATTTGTCATAAACATAAATCCATGCACTCAAAAATTCTTAGAAACATGAAATATACTGTATTCACATTAAGATACAATATAATGCCAGGATGTTGAATGCAATGATTCTGCGAAGAGCCAAATAATTTACAGTATAATTGCTTACTAGCATGATACTTGAAGAATACTCATGTTTGGTCTCTATAAATACATGCTAAAATTGTATTAGATGGGATAGATATGTTGACCAGATAAGTTTCTTAATATCAGGAAATAATGAGTATATTAAATATACAATTAAAAGATGTAGTTAACTGTTAGCAATATTGATAATGAGACTGCATTTCTGGTTGTCTGCTGCCACCTATAGTTCAAAAATGGTATTACAACAAAAAAGTATTTATAATCAGGGAGGCGTCTCCAGAATAACCAAGAGATGTTCAGCTCGAAGGGCCTATCACAGACAAGCTTCCATGGTGCGTATCCCATATTCACCAATGATTAGAATAAAAAGGGGTGGGTGTATTACGTCATATAACCTCATGCAAGAGGAAGGAAAAGGGTCTTGGCTGCTGAATTTTGACTGACAAACTGTTGCCTTGGAATCCAGTCTCTATAAAGCAAATCTGAACCTAACTTCCTTATCCATATTGCAAAAATACCTCTCATAATTTATGAGGTGAACTTCCATTTTATCTGGTAACGTATAAAAGGTTATTTCATACTTTTATATTTAAATCAAAGATATTGTAAAGCTTTAGTTTAGACTGTAGTAAGTATACTGGTATTAAATATTAATGTTTAGAAAGAATTTCGTATTTTAATATCATAAATTACAGTTATTGCTATATCCAGAGACAGCATTCGCCGTGTTTCAACAAAGGTGATTTATTTCAGTTAATGTTTTCGGAGTACAACAGGAGTCCGAAGACGGGGGTTGTACCCCAAAAAAGTTAACTCAAATAAATCACCTTTGTTGAAACACGGCGAGTGCTCTCTCTGGATTACTTTTCTATACACTTCTGAGAGCACCCTGGCATTACTATAGATACAGTGAGTGCTGAATTGAAGTTATATAGAATCATTTGTGGGCTAAATAACTTAATTATACTTGTCTGAAATTCTTAATTATATTGAAATCCAGTAAGAATTGTGTGAAGTATCTTGGTATATTGTTTATATAAACACTGAAGTTAGCGGTCCATATTCTGGTATTTTAATGCGATTCATTGTGAGTAAGGTTAATTTTAAAAGGTATATTTTTTTTATGGTCTGTCGTATAGAATATTGTAACGGAATAAGCGTGCATAGTTGATTCAAAGATAGTCTCCACTTAATATATTTCAATGTGTATATAAATATCAACTAATCTAAAGAATTTAGGAATAAATATTAAATTTAAATGGTTTTGTATATACATTTTAAATTGGAGGTTGATTTAAAGAATATAAATAAATTGTATTATAACCCTGGTATATACCGACAACGTTTTAGTAACAATCCTATTGGTAGTATCTTTAACAAGCAGCAAATTCAAAAGGAAATGCTGCTAGAAGCATTAAATGAGAAATGTAAATTCTTATCATTCTAATTAATGTAATCCAAAAATAGAGGAGTCAAGAAAACATCTCCCTGCCAGACCAGCAACAAATTATCAATTAATCTAGAATAAATCTTAACACTAGATTACAAAAGATTACGTTTTGTAAAAATGATTATAGTTTTAAAGTAACTCAAATATAGATTTGCATAAGGAGGGGCTAATTTATCACCCATCGCAGTACCACAATGTTGTATACAAAACTGCCCTTCCACTAAGTATGAATTGGATGTAAGGTTTATCAAAATTAGCATATAATCTGAATGTGTGGATGCTTTACAACCCTTAACATGTGTAATGCTTTAATATAGAGCAGACACATCAATGGTTAACATAGTGCAATTATCCTGTAACTGCCTGAGTTGTTTAGTATCACTGAAATAGCCAGGGGTCAGTTTAACAATAGGTTGAAGTACCGAATCTCTCAGCCAGGGAACCTATAACAGAAATAATATTTTATTATTGTATATGAATTTTGGGCAAATGTTTGAATACAGGGGTATCTTGGGAAAATCTTTCAACAAATGTTGTGCTGTCTGTGTACTCAATATTACTTGCCTAACCATAGGCAGCAAAAAAAGTTTCAATTTACTTTTTTGAATTTAGTAGTAAGTTTTAATGTTAGTTTCTTTTAAGCAATCTCATCCTCAAGTTGTCTTAAAACATCCAATTTGGTTCATTCTATTGAACCACCCTTATCAGAATTAAGGATGACAATGGATTTGTTATTTTGAAGATGTTTCAATATAGCCAGATCGGATTTGTTCATATTACTATGTTTGTCATTGCTCACAAAAAAAGACCTTCATTTTTTATGGATTCAGACAAATCTATAATATCTTTTTCAACCAAATTGTGAAAAACCTCAAAATCATCCCTAGATTGTATAGGGTAAAAGCTTTGATCAGAGCTAATACTTTTTATAGGAGGTATTATCAAAGTTGATTTATCAAACCTCACACTTTCACTTTCTAGGATACGCAGCTTTTAAATAACATTGTTCAGCAAACGACTTTATCAACAGACTCAGCATTAGAGATACAAAACAGAAATTTCATTAACAGAGGCTATAGATTGATCTTGATTTAAATCATCTCTAGTGCTGAAATATCTAACTAGTGCTGAGTCAATCTCAGCAGGCCCAGCAGATAGGTCCACATTGGAGAAAATGGTGGACGCTGTTAGGCAACTCTATAACAATATTAACAAGGAGCAGGTTTACAGGGAATATATTCAGATGGAGGGGCCAAATCCCTGATTAGTTAAGGAATAGAATGCAAGACTTATTGGGGGAGGTACCTGCAAAACTCAGGGATGCCATGTTCATACAAAAACAAATGCATGGGTCAGGTACCTTCCTTACCAGGACAGCAGGTGTATCTCTGCCATCGGTCACGAGGCTATGCGGGGATCACATCCGGATTACACCTCCCTTTGTATTTCTTATTTGGGGGAGGTGTCATGAAGACCTCATGATTTTAGGTTGTGAGGGGCCAACTTTTTCTCTTTGTATTCATTTTTTTTTTTCCAGATGACTATTTCCCTGTGTATACTTAAAAATAAACCTCATGTTGTAAATAGTTTTTAAGTTTAATTTGAGCAAACTTTAATTACATACAGCCAGGAGTTCTGGTGCCTCATGTCAGTTCATGGCCCAAGATGTCAACACAGAGTGATGAGAGAGAATGCCCCTCTGTAAAAAGTAGGCCTTAGGTCAATTAAGGACTAGAGTTAACATCTCTTACACTGGACATCATATTTGGTACCAAAATAATTCAGATAATATTTCATATGTGGTCCATAAAGTTTCTCGGTTAGAAGCAATTGAATATAAAATACAGTGCAATATATAAATTTTCAAATAGATTAGGCATAAGTTTATGACCCCTTGTAAAAGCCCATCCCAGACTCATCTGTGTACCTTCCCAGAAGGGGCAGAGTTAGCAACCTGATATCACTGATATTACCCCAGAGGCAGAACTTTCTGCGATGAGAATTTTTTAGTGAGACATTTTCTGCAGATCATTTTGAAATTAAACTCAATTTTAAATTAGGCAGTCACAATAAAAAACCAGCTCAGCTGCAATGTGATGATTAGCTGGAAAATAAAGCAATTTTTAAAGTTTTATATATTGCAGCAATTGAAAATTGCATTGCAATCTCTTCAAACAGTGCTTCGCTCTGGCTGCACCATCTTAAGGAAAACTTAAAGGGACATGAAACACAACATTTTTCGTTTATGATTTAGGTAGAACAAACAATTTTAAACAACTTTCCAGTTTACTTCTATTATCAATTTTTTTTCATTCTCTTTGTATGCTTTGTTGAAGGAGCAGCAATGCACTACTTGTTTCTAACTGAACACATGGGTGAGCCAATGACAATCAGTATATATATATATATATATATATATATATATATATACGCAACCACCAATCAGCAGCTTGAACCTAGATTATTTTCTGCTCCTGTGCTTACCTAGATAAACATTTTAACAAGGGATAACAAGAAAAGAAAGAAAAAATAAATAATAGAAGTAAATTGGAAAGCTGTTTAAAATTGTTTGTTCTACCTATATTCTGAAAGAAAATGTTTGGGTTTCATGTCTCTAAGTGCAGCCAGAGCACAGCACTGTTTGAAGAGAACAACCTGACGTTAAATCACTAATAGTTCCTATATGTGTTCAGTTCTTTCTGCAGACACGATGCAGAAAGAATATTACTTATGGGGATACTGGGGGATATTACTTAAAAATATTTTGGAGAACTAGCAACTTTGTCATTGTACATGGGAAGCTACGTAAAACAGTGTAAGTGACCATCTTTCCTTGCCAAGTTCCATTGGGGCAGATATCTAAGCTAGTACTGTATTAAGTTCTGATTTTTGCCCAACTGTTTTGATTTTGTGTGCAATTGTGTTTAACTCCTCTTTTTTTATTTTAAATGTCAGCATTATTGAAAAAGTAAAACAATACTTCAAGTACATACAGATATGTAGCAACTTGCATTTTACAGAAGATATATGAACAATATTTTTTTGCTTAACAACATTAAGTAAAATAGAGTTTTCTACACATTATTTTCATGAATTCCCAACCATGAACTAAATGCTTGAATAGCTGCTAAGTCGTTTCCCATAAAGCCCTATTCCCATTAAATGCTCACTGTATTATCCCAAATTATCTAACAGCAACAGTTAAATAATTTACCTGAACCCTTATCACTTAAATGGCTACGAGGCCTGCAACAGTGTATTATGCATTTAAATGGACAGCAAACATCATGAAAATGTTTATATAAAATGATTAGTAAAATACATTATGAAACTACTTTAAAATATATTTTAATTATTTATTTTGCCCTCTTTTCATGTAATTTAGCCATTTTTAATACTCAGAATGTGAAATGCACGCTGCTGAGTTCTCAAGGCTAAGGGCTCCATTTAACAAGCTGCAAGAGCAGCTTCGGAGCCTCAGCGTCTTATGTTTGCATAAGTGAGCCTGAAGGGCTAGTTAAGTAGAAGCAGTCTTAAGACAGCTGCTACTTAGCCTCTCCACCATCCTAAAATGTGGCAGATTTCAACCTTTCTAATAAGATTCCATTGGGATGTTTGACAGCCCCCTCTTGCACGCTATTGGTCTAGCGACGAGCAGGGGGCGGCATGGCACAAGCAGCAGCGTATTACTGTCCACTTGCCGCGAGGCTGGGCACACATGGATCATGACGGCAAACCTTGTCTGATCACCTGATAAATGGAGCCCGAACTCTGCTAGATAACTGTCCCTTATTGGCTTTAACTGATAACAACTGCAAATAAATGCATTTTAACTTTATGACAGTGGCTAGCCTGGTAGTCTGCTGACTAAAGTTCAGTTGGTTCCTGGAAAATAATTGCATAAAAAAAGGATGATAATTGATTTTTAAAAATGGTTTAGACTTGGCTGAAATGTTATTTATTCTTTAGCAGTACAACACAAATGTATTGTAATTAAAAGGTTTGAACTGTCCCTTTAAAAACAGCATTCCGTTTTTATCACATGAAACTTGAGAGACCGCTTATAGAAAACAAATGTATTTTGCAGCATTATCAAACCATAGTTGCTAGGTTGCGCAAGATTGTTTTAAAACAAGAGCTGCACAACTGGTGGTTCATGGGTCACACAATTCCAACCAAGATTTGCAGCACTCAGATGGCAAACCAAACTTTTTCCTCCAGAAATTTATCATGCAGAATATGAAAAAGAAAATGGAGAATTGATCTGCTGGGATGTGTGACTTCTGGGTGTGCTGTGCTGAGGAACAGCAAATGTACAGCCTTATAGTAATGTAATTACTTAAAGAATCTGGACCACCAGAGTGTAAATAAAAAATAGTCTCTGTCCTGTATCCAAATGTTGGACAGCACTACTTCAAATGTAAAGCCAAGGTGAACCATGAGATTATTTAGCATGTACTGCCTCATTGTATTAGGGCTGCACGATTAATCGCATAAGCGATTTAAAACCGCAAGGTGTCGCGATTTTTTCCTACATAAAAAATTCCTTTAGAAGTGGCTGTAATGCATTGATTTGGGATTTCTTGCAAACCAGCTCCATCTAGTGGTTGCTTTTAGCACACATTTGTAAAATGGCTCTTACTTTCACTTTCTGTTCTCATAAGAAGCTGATCAATCTAGAAATCTAAAAGCAGTGCCCATGCAGGAATAAAGAGGGAGGGAAAGCCACTTACTTATATTTCCCCCTAGGGACGTCTGTAGTCTGAAACTTAGGGTAAGTAATCATTATGGAACCTACCACACAATCTCCTGCTCTCTGAGAAACGGCTCAAATACATAGCAGATGCAGTTAACCCCACGGCTCCCAAAAAGGCTAAAACTGCAGTCCCTTCTGCTGCTGGGTTAACTTAACTGCATCTACAATGCATATCTTTTTCCCATTAAATAATTTTTATTTTTATTTTAAACAGGTGTACAGAAATAACAATCCAACAGAAATCAAATTCAAACATAAAGTACAGTTCATCCAGAATAAAGTCTTTTACATCCTAAAACAGGGATGTGCAGTATATGTGGATTAACCATAGGGTACAGGCTTCAAATCATTACATGCGATTCTAGACAGACTAAAAATTTTTAGTTACATTGTAATTTGGTTTTACTCTTGCCTCTCTTCCCAAATGTATAATTTATCTGCAATAAAGTCTTGTTTTCCCACAAAGGTGTAATATTCTTTTTCTAAAGCTAACACATGATCCATCTCTTTTACCCACATAAAAAAAATCAGGGGTTTGTCGTTTTTTCCAAAACCTTGGTATTAGACGTTTAGCACAGTTAAGCATGCATTGAAATAATTTTTTCCGATAGAGACATGGAATATTTGGTGTGTCATTCAATAGAACTATGGCAGGGGTTAGTGTAACCGGTATTCCTAGAGTTGTGTTAATGCAATCAGTTATATCATGCCAATAATTTTGCAAAAGTGGGCAAGAACACCAGATATGGGACAAAGTATCCCTTTCTTCACAGTGTCTCCAACACAAGGGAGAGGAGTTTGGGAATATGCTATGTAGACGATATGGAGTCAAATACAAACGAGACAGTAGTTTGTAATTCATCTCTACGATTGCCAACGATAGAGATGATGTTTTAATTTCTGAGAAGATGTGACTACATTGGGCATCTGATATATTGATATCCAATTCTTTTTCCCATTTAGATATATAAGAAGCTTTTTTAGAGGGGAATGAGCCTCTCAGCAATTTATAAATGATAGAAATGTGAGCTCTAAACATGGAGGGTGTAGTGCATAATTCTCAAAGGGGGTAGGAGTTCTAGTAAGAGCAGCCTTATGGGGACTAGTAGCTATAGCATGCCTCGCTTGTAGATAGGGAAACCAGAGGTGGAATGGGGGACCAAGCAACTGGGAAATCTCTGTCTGTGGGCGAAGCAGTCCTTTATTAGTGATCAAGTGTACTGGTATGTTAGATGGAGAACCTCCAGGAGCAGGGCTCATTTTCAGTCAAATTAAATTTTTAAAAAAATAAATAAATATAATAATAATATATACATATATGTGTGTGGCTTACACTGCTTCATTTGTTAACCATACCACTGTCAACAGTTAGAATGACTGTCCAAGAAAACATGACAATGTTGTGTGTCATAAGACCTAATAACTGACTAGTGGCTACTATTTAATCACATCACAGGCAGCAAAATGTATTTTAACTATTTTGTGGTTTGTATTTTTATGCTCCAAGAGTGTATTGGACATAGAGAAACAAGTACATTAAGATTCTGTAGTGTTAAATAAACTTTATAATGCAAAATGAAGGTGTTAGTCATTTATAAGATTTTTTTTTGCCCATATCATATATATATATATATATATATATATATATATATATATATATATATATATATATATATATATATATATATATATATATATATATATATATATATATAATATAATGGGAAGAAAGGGGATTTAAGTGACTTTGAACGTGGCATGGTTGTTGGTGCCAGACGGGCTGGGTATTTCAAAAACTACTGGGATTTTCACGCACAACAATCTCTAGGGTTTACAGACAATGGTCCAAAAAAGATAAAATATCCAGTGAGCGGCAGTTGTGTGGACGAAAATGCCTTGTTGATGTCAGAGGAGAATGGGCATACTGGTTCGAGATGATAGAAAGGCAACAGTAACTCACTTACTTTACTACACTTTAGGATGGTGGAGAGGATTGTTACAACCAAGGTATGCAGAATACCATCTCTGAACGCACAACACGTTGCACCTTGAAGCAGATGGGCTACAGCAGCAGAAGACTGGGTGCCACACCTGTCAGCTAAGAACAGGAAACGGAGGCTACAAGTTGCCAAGGCTTAACAAAATTGGACTATAGAAGATTGCCTGGTCTGACGAGTCTCGATTTCAGCTGTGACATTCAAATGGTAGGGTCAAAATTTGGCATAAACAACATGAAAGCATGGATCCATCCTGTCTTGTATCAACGGTTCAGGCTGGTGGTGTAATGATGTGGGGGATATATTCTTGGCACACTTTGGGCCCCTTACTATCAATTGAGCATTGTTTAAACCCCATGACCTACCTGAGTATTGTTGCTGATTATGTCCATCCCTTTATGACTACAGTGTACCCATCTTCTGATTGCTACTTCCAGCAGGATAATGCACCATTTCCCAAAGCTCAAATCATCTCAAACTGGTTTCTTGAACATGACAATGAGTTTACTATACTCGAATGGCCTCCACAGTCCCCAGATCTCAATCCAATAGAGCACCTTTTGGATGTGGTGGAGATTTGCATCATGGATGTACAGCCAACAATTATGCAGCAACTGCGTGATGCTATTATGTCAATATGGACCTAAACGTCTCAGGAATGTTTCCAACACCTTGTTGAATCTATGAAACAAAGCATACATACAATTTTTCAGAAGTTTTACTTTTAATAGAATGTTTAATGTAAATAGAAACCAGACAGAAATTTGGAATCTGTTTTTATGAGCAAGGATTGATGTATAAATATTATTTTAATAATATAAAATCAGGATTCTGGGGCGAGATTACATATGCGGTGCACGCTTCAACGCAACTGCTGAAACCTGTGCCGCCCGTAATTACACCTTGCACATCGGGGTATCACATAAACCTCGCCGGCAGATCATAAAGTGCCGTAAGTCGGATAAACTAGCGATGTCCAGAAATGTGCGTAAATACAAATTACTGGAGTTACCGGTGATTTACGGCATGTTAGAAACTGCCAGCGCCTAAGGAAAAAAAAAAAAAAAAAAAAAAAAAAGGAAAATCTCCTGTAGAAAAAAAAAAGTCTAACCCGCCTTCCAAAAATAAACCTGACATGTAAAACCCCTATATCTGCAATCCCCCCATTGCAACTAATATTAAATGTATTAACCCCTAAACCAACAACTCCCCCAACGCAATATGCCTAAATTATAAACCCCTAATCCGCCATTTACTCACATCGCAATCTACCTAGTAAAAGTATTAGCCCCCGAATCCACCAACCCCGACATCACAAACTAATAAACGTATTAACCCCAATCCGCCATTCACCCACATCGCAAAGTCCCTATTAAAACTATTATCCCCTAATCCACTATTAACCCACATCGCAACAAACCTTATAAATCTATTAACCCCTAATCCGCCAAACCCCCACAACGCAATAATTGTAACTATTAACCCCTAATCCGCTAATCCCCCACAACGCAATAATCCTAATAAAACTATTAACCCCTAATCCGCCAAACCCCCACAACGCAAATAACTAATTTAATTACTAAGCCCCCGAACCTAACAGCCACTAAATTAACCCCAAATTACATAAAACAATAAAAATCCTAACAGTACTTAGAAAAATAAACCTAACATTAAATTAAAATAAATTAATCTAAAATAGTCAAAAATAAAAAAGGTCTAACACTACAGAAAACAAAATTATCCAATAAAAAAAAATTAAACCTAGCCCCCAAGAAAATAAAAAAGTCCCCCCATCTAATGCTAAACTGCCAATAGCCCTTAAAGGACCATTATGCACTCAAATTCATACAGACTGTATGAATATATTGCATGTTTATTAAAGGTGTCCCAATGCAGTGTAAAAATGGAATTTCAATCAATGTAAATTTCAAATTATTACTCACACTTTCAAAGTTTGGCCGTCGCCATAATGCTCCGCCTTTATGGAATGGGAGAACTAAGAAGGAAGATTCAATAGCCGACGCATCAGTCACTGACCAATCATGGCGTTTATTCAAATTCATTAGTTAAAGTTTCCCCTTGCAAATGTGCATGCCCTAAATCTTACTTGCACTGCTAGATCGTGCATGGCATCCTTTCGCGCATGCGCATTGACTCATACACGCTGACACGCACGGCACTGATCAATAGCAGATCGACTGGCACGCTGTCACAGAAGCTGTGGGTGTAATGCATGTGAATGAAGTGCAGCATTTTCATATGTTCACCTACTTTTCATATATATATGGGTGTGTACATATGAAAACGCTGCACTTCATTCACATGCATTACACCCACAGCTTCTGACACAGCGTGTCAGTCTATCTGGAATTTGTGTGACAGATGGGTGCTCCCCAGGTCCTGGGCTCCTGTACAAACTTCTAAACTCCAGCAAAATCCACAACTGCTCACAACATCTCCAAGCTCAGCCCTAACACAAGTTCCAGAGAAAGGCTGGGAAGAGGTTTTTTTGCAGGAGTAGTGTAATCTGATCCCAGGCTCTGCTCCTCCTTACACAGCCTCCCAAATCACTGGCTCACACTTTCCAATCATCCAACACAAAGAAACCCAAACTCCCCTCATACTGTCTCTCTCCAAACTGCCCCTGTTACAGTAAAAAGCATGGGATTGCAGCAGAGAGCACAGAAGAGCACAATCCCATGCTGAAAACAAGGTGACGTCAGAGATAACGGCACGCATGTGCTGTACAACCAGTCTTCACAGGAGAATGCATACCTGAAGCGGCTGAACGTATTCTGAAAAACTGTCTGGGCTTGGTAAGTATTAAAAAATTAACAGTGTTCACATGCTAATAAATCCTTTTTCCTTTAGGTTTAAAAAGGTCATCAGGGATACAATAACTGCACATAACATGCTACATACGAAAAAGGATAGAAAATATGAGTGCATAATGTCCCTTTAAAGGGGCTTTTTGCAGGGCATTGCCCTAAATTAAACCGCTCTTTTGCATTTAAAAAAATTCTAATTCCCCCCTAAAAGTAAAACCCACCACCCACCAAATAAATAAACCTAACACTAAAAAAAACCCTAAACTACCCATTGCCCCTAAAGGGGCATTTGTATGGGCATTGCCCTTAAAAGGGCATTCAGCTCTTTTACTATTGCCCATTAAAACCATAATCTAAAAAAAAAATAAAATCTAACCCCCAAATAGGTACTCACTGTTCCAGAAGTCCGGCGGAGAAGGTCCTGTTCCAGACGGTGAAGTCTTCTTCCAAGCAGGGACCTCTTCCTTCTTCATCCAGGACCAAGCCGGCACAGAGCGGAGATGAGCCCAGAGCAAGACCAGCGACCGCAGAGGATCCTCTTTGTACAATCGCCGCCGTAAATACGACATCCCTTGCATTCCTATTGGCTGATTTGAGTCTTCAAATTCAAATCAGACATAGGATGAGAGCTACTGAAATCATATTGGCTGATTTGAACAGCCAATAGGATTTCAATAGCTCTTATCCTATCGGCTGATTTGAATTTGAAGACTCAAATCAGCCAATAGGAATGCAATGAACGCCATATTTAAATGCAAATGTACAGAAATTCATTTTTTTCCACTGTTCCTATAATTTAACTCTAAAATATTTCCACTGCCCTCAGAGGCTGTGTTGTAGTGCATACTAAAGACTTTCAGACCTTACAACATGCTAGCCAATTGATCACATCAAAGAAGAGATAATACACTTATTGACAAGCCTGTCAATAGACTTCAAAACAAAGCAACTTTAGCTAACAATGTGTGCTTTCAATGAGAGAGAGAAAGAAGGAGAGAGAAAGAAGGAGAGAGAAAGAAGGAGAGAAAAAGAAGGAGAGAAAAAGAAGGAGAGAAAAAGAAGGAGAGAAAAAGAAGGAGAGAAAAAGAAGGAGAGAAAAAGAAGGAGAGAAAAAGAAGGAGAGAAAAAGAAGGAGAGAAAAAGAAGGAGAGAAAAAGAAGGAGAGAAAAAGAAGGAGAGAAAAAGAAGGAGAGAAAAAGAAGGAGAGAAAAAGAAGGAGAGAAAAAGAAGGAGAGAAAAAGAAGGAGAGAAAAAGAAGGAGAGAAAAAGAAGGAGAGAAAAAGAAGGAGAGAAAAAGAAGGAGAGAAAAAGAAGGAGAGAAAAAGAAGGAGAGAAAAAGAAGGAGAGAAAAAGAAGGAGAGAAAAAGAAGGAGAGAAAAAGAAGGAGAGAAAAAGAAGGAGAGAAAAAGAAGGAGAGAAAAAGAAGGAGAGAAAAAGAAGGAGAGAAAAAGAAGGAGAGAAAAAGAAGGAGAGAAAAAGAAGGAGAGAAAAAGAAGGAGAGAAAAAGAAGGAGAGAAAAAGAAGGAGAGAAAAAGAAGGAGAGAAAAAGAAGGAGAGAAAAAGAAGGAGAGAAAAAGAAGGAGAGAAAAAGAAGGAGAGAAAAAGAAGGAGAGAAAAAGAAGGAGAGAAAAAGAAGGAGAGAAAAAGAAGGAGAGAAAAAGAAGGAGAGAAAAAGAAGGAGAGAAAAAGAAGGAGAGAAAAAGAAGGAGAGAAAAAGAAGGAGAGAAAAAGAAGGAGAGAAAAAGAAGGAGAGAAAAAGAAGGAGAGAAAAAGAAGGAGAGAAAAAGAAGGAGAGAAAAAGAAGGAGAGAAAAAGAAGGAGAGAAAAAGAAGGAGAGAAAAAGAAGGAGAGAAAAAGAAGGAGAGAAAAAGAAGGAGAGAAAAAGAAGGAGAGAAAAAGAAGGAGAGAAAAAGAAGGAGAGAAAAAGAAGGAGAGAAAAAGAAGGAGAGAAAAAGAAGGAGAGAAAAAGAAGGAGAGAAAAAGAAGGAGAGAAAAAGAAGGAGAGAAAAAGAAGGAGAGAAAAAGAAAAAGAAAAAAAAAGAAAAAGAAAAAGAAAAAGAAAAAGAAAAAGAAAAAGAAAAAGAAAAAGAAAAAGAAAAAGAAAAAGAAAAAGAAAAAGAAAAAGAGAGAAAGAGAGAAAGAGAGAAAGAGAGAAAGAGAGAAAGAGAGAAAGAGAGAGAAAGAGAGAGAGAGAAAGAGAGAGAGAGAAAGAGAGAGAGAGAGAGAGAGAGAGAGAGAGAGAGAGAGAGAGAGAGAGAGAGAGAGAGAGAGAGAGAGAGAGAGAGAGAGAGAGATTTCCACTAGAATTTTGTTTATTTTTCTAGATTGAGTGGGGTTATAGATATGGGATGTACTAAAAGGAATGACAAGGGTGAATGACAAAATTGAATGACTTTAATGGGATGTAAAATTAAAAGTGTCGAAGCAACAAAACTATGAGATATATCAACTATATATTTACCAGATATGTTCCCCAGGTACAGTAGCATATTCTGAAAGTGAGATGACTTCAGAGTACAGGTATAGCTGCATTCTATGGAATGACAAGAGTGAATCTTTTCCCAGAATCTTTTTCCCGTCTGGTAAACTACAACATTTTTCCAGGCCTATATAAACATATAACAATTTAAATTTTAATGCCCCTTTCCTCAAGTTTACTTATCACACTTTTTAGTACTTTACACTAGCGTACTGTTTCTTAAAGAGTCGAATAATTTGTTTAGTGCTTGACTGCACCTTCCATAAACATTATCCTCAATATGCAACCAACAAAAGTAACTTCACAATAATTAATCTTCGCACCATGCATAAAAAGCCATACTAAGAAAACTTGTGCCCAGCTTGAAAAAGCTGTCTGACCCGCGGTGTCACCACATCTCCCTTCTCCTGTCTGGCACACAATGCAGCAATTACTCCCTCATTCTCCCAATGAATTCCGAGCGTCACGTCAAACTAAACATCCTCCACCTTTTCCGGAAACTAGCCTTACCATTCCATGAATCCGATTGGGCAGTCGCAGCCGACAACGCCCATAACGTTTTGCTATTGGGTCTCCCGCCTGCCAGTCAAGAGGCAGCACCGAGTTTCCTCGGACCTCCCTGGGATCTCTATAGTCGCGGAGGAGGAGGGAGGTGAGAAAACAAAAACAATCGTCCGGGGCCGCCATCTTGGGTCGGGATCCGTATAGTTGAATGGGTAGATATGAAATTAACAGGGAGGACGCGGACGTTGAGCCTTATTTGCCGAGGGGGCTTAGGAAGCGGCTTCCCATTGCACTTAGAGTGTGACCCTTTTCTGGCTTTTCACGCTTACAGTTTCCGAAGTGGGAATTGGATCCAGCTTTCTGTACCCAAGTAAACGAGGAGTCCAAGCGGCGCCAGTCTCCTCCCGACCCCGTATTTCTCTCTGTTATTGGATCCGCTGAGAAGGACGCTCTGTCTATATTTTTGTGGTATTCTCAGCAGTGTGAACGTCATGGGGTTGCCATATCATTGACTTTCACCTACACGAGCAGCTGCAGATCGACGTTATCAAGTCTTTACACCCTGTTCAGGCCATTACCATGAGGTGACCGGCCTGCACATCGTTCCTATCCGTGATTTACCGATTGGTTGAGCAGTTCATGTTGGGGGGGATCGTGGTACCTTAATTCGTGAGGAACTCCAAATATTTCCTACCACACAAACCCAATACTCGGACATGGAAACTTCAGCAGCACTTAATGTGTCTCAGCTGCTGCTGCTTATCCTGCCGTCGGTGTGGTGATACTCCGTTCCCAGGGATTATTTGAACTAGACCAAGGCTGGAAAACCCTTATTCAGAGCTTTCGCGTGGGAACGAGGATTACTACATTCACTTGAACGAGTTGTCATTACTGTGATCACTTCCAATGCTCTCAAAAGGTTCAATATAGCATTTAAATCATGACTCGCGAGTGTTTCCTGCAGGATACAGCTGATGCACGTGTTTTTAAATAACTTACTATAATAATTGTTGGATACAGACCTTATATTTCCACACAGGATTTTATTTTTTAAATAAAATTAGGTTTATGGTCACGCTATATTTTACTGGTTCAGAGGAATAGAGTAGAAGGCCGTCTGAAGCTGGTGGATTGTTTGTGTCTAATATACTAAAACATGGGAGCTGCTACGAAGTTGTCCTTTGCAGTATTTCTTATATCCTGTTCTTCAGGTAAGCTATACATGCTGTATATATTTATGTGGAATTATAGTTATACTGTAAATGATGGGCGTCTGTTATCTATAGATTTTCATATATTTGATGTTGAATCAATTGCTTCAAATACTAGGTATGATACTAAATACATGTATATGGGTGCTTGGGAAATATGTATTCTGTGTGACATGTTTTGTCCCCCCTCATTTTGATTCATGGTAATGGTTCATTGGAGATTAAGCAGTGTGAAAGTCATGTTCTTAGTTGGCATATTGAAAGGAAAACCTTCAAGAAAACGTCTTTGCAATGTAAAGTTTGTAAACGTGTTGTGTTCCCTGATATTTCATGAAACCCCAAATGATCACTGCCTGCCAATGGATTGGTAGCGATGTGGTGTAGCCTACATATGAAATTAATATGAATTTCTAGCTATAAACGTATGTATAAATATAGACCAGAAGAGCTCTAAAAGCTTCTAATTGGTTAAAAATGCAAGTTATCTAGGAAGCGCTCAACAAAACATATTATGTTGATATTCCAGGTGCCGGACAATGGTGGCTTCTAATTTAGGATTGCCCTACTTTATAGTAGGGTATATGTATATTTGAATAAAAAATATTTAGAATCCAGATTGGTGGGTTTTCATACAGTGTCATTAAAAATAGTAGTAGAATTTTACATCTGGTTAATGGTTTTGTTATTTGTGTGTGTACGTGCGTTTTCATACAGTGTCATTAAAAATATTAGTAGTAGTAGAAATTTACATCTGGTTAATGGTTTTGTTACTTGTGTGTATGTACGTGCCAGTGGCTGGAAAAATAGCACTACACTCTACCAGCCAGAGAAAAAAAGATGATAGTCAAACTTGCCAGGGAAAAAAGGTGTAGACAAAGTTAATTCCCCAATTGTATAACTGACATTTTTTTTACAAGTATGAGACTAGTGAATATATGTACAGGACTGGAAACTCCTATTATATAATATGTGTGAACACTATTCAATTGCAAAATTACATTCTCCATAACAATACAGTATTGCTAATATTATATTGTCAGATGTGCTATATTGTCCATAGACACAATCTTGTGTTGCTGGAGCAGAGTGTTAATTCCTTATCTTGTCAGATATAATCCCGGCAAACTGTCCAGAATATACTACCTAGGTCCCAAAGAAAGTATAACCAATCTGATCAGAAAATACAGAGATGTATTTTTAGTTACTGTAATCTTTGTTAGCTGTCCTACATGGTTTAATCTTTTTGAAAACCATTGTATAGCAGAAGTCTTGCTTTTGTCAATACTCTGTGTTTGCGCCAGATATAAATTAATGTGCTGAACTTTTGGAAAGCTACACACTTATTACATTGTAAATCTGTAAGGGGAATTGTTGCATCTGTCTGATTTATTCTCTCCGACCTGTTTTACATGTTTTTGCTTTGCTGATGCAATGTGAGTGTAGAGTGGTTTAAAGATAGGTTTCACTGTTTATGCGCTAATGGGTTATTGTAAATTATTTGTAGAGCGCTAACAGATTCTGCAGCACTATGGGTGTAATATGCAAGGTGAAAACTATTGGAGACAAAGGGATAGAGGGCCCTGCCAAGAGTTGCACTGGGCTAGTGTGCTTATATGTTAAGGGTTACTTTTGGTATTTTTCTGCAAACTCCGTAGTTGAAATGTTTTGTAAGCCATACCCAGTGTTTTAGTTTTTACTTTGTCACTTGAATATGTGAATGTAGAGTGTTGCTGGTTTGATGCAAGCAGATTGTTCTATGATATTGCAGTTTCTGTTAGAGATACACACTGTCCTATTATAGTTTGCAGTTTAGTGTGTGTTTTAAGACGACATGCTAAGGTATGTGGTTGCACAGTGATCAAAGTAATAACACTTTGCTGCAAGTAGTGTTAGCTGGAAACCTTTGGAATGTTACATTTTTGTTTCTTAAAGCAACATTTATACTAAAAAAATGTTCTCTTTTGCATCTAAAATGTTAAAATTGTTTTATGAAAAATGAAAGTACTGAATAAACGATCTTTCTCTAGGGGTTGCTCTATCTTCTAGTGAGAAATGTGTTTTCTGGTAACTTGTATTTGACAGTGGCATTTAAATGCTAGTAGACCATTCGATCAGAGTCCTAGGGTTTAAGTTTGTAGATTTCTGTGATTTTATGACTTGCTTACTGTGTTCTGTAATATGTGTCCAAATCTGGTTATCGAAAACCACTAACATGCCAAGGTTCATGACCTCTTAGCTTGGCAAATATGATATAATCTAAGTAACATAACTAGATTTATATACTTGACATTGTCAGATTTTTGCAGTCTTTGAAACACTGTGTCACTCTTCTCCCCCCCCCCCCCCCGGAAAAGGTGAACTAATATAAAACTCCCCATGAGTTTTATAATGGCTGGAAAAAAGAACCTATGTCCCCCATTTATAAAGCTTCTGTGACAATAAAAACAAAAAAGTTTTAGGCAAAGTTTCAAACGGCAAGCGTCTTCTAAAGTGTGTGTGTCTTGGTTTTTTTTTTTTTTTTTTTTTTTTTTTTTAATATATATATATATATAATTATCATCACTTGTTCAAGCCAAAACAATGGCATGGCAGCATTGCTCTTTAGTGAGTCAGTGATAAAAGTGATACACAAAAAATGTCCTGAACTAATAATTATAGTTGACTTTGAGTGGGCAAGTAAATTTTCTTTTCTATTAGTCAGTTACTCTTTCCCCCCCCCCCCCAAGTGACCTATGATTTGCTTATTTTTATTTTTTTCACCCCCACTACTGCTCCCAGGTCACCCTGTATCATTCTGCATTATGACCAGGGCTTACCTTGGGGTCCTCATGTGCATTTCTGGTTTTGGGATCCTTAGTCTCCTCAAGATCAGACACAGTAGGTATAAGGACACCCCAGAGGCAGAGCTTTTTTTTCACTTTCTGCGATTACATTTTTTTTTTTTTTTTTTCTGAAAATGTTTCTATAGGTCATTTTTAAATAAAATTAAGTTTAAATTAGGCAGTTACACTACAGGACCAGTCCAATTGCAATGTGTTGGTTAACTGGAGAGTAACACTATTTTTAAAGTTTAGATAAAGTTGTATATTGCAGTAGTTGAACATTGCATTGCAAATTAGCTGCAAACAAAAAATAAGAACATTGTAAAATGTCTCTTGAATAAATCTGTTTCCTTTTCTCTTTGTCCAACATAGAAATGTATTAATAAAAAAAGTGCATTGCTCATACGAGCTTCTTACGTGTAAAAAAAAAAAAAAAAAAAAACCCTTTGCAAGCTGGGAAAGACTTAAGGTTTTAAAAAAAAAAAATCTGAGCTAGTCAACAGTCAATATACTGCTGCTTTGCAGTGCTTCCGCATATTGCATATTTGACTGTTCACTTCAAACAGCCCTTTGCTCTTGATGCACTGTGTTAAAGGGACAGTAAACACCAGAATTTTTGTTCTTTAAAAATGTAGATAATCCCTTTATTACCCATTCCCCAATTTTGTATAACCAACACAGTTATAATATACTTTTTACCTCTGTGATTACCTCGTATTTAAGCCTCTGCAGACTGCCCCCTTATTTCAGTTCTTTTGACAGACTTGCATTTTTAGCCAATCAGTGCTGACTCCTAGGAGCTTCACGTGCCTGAGCTCAATGTTATCTATGTGAAACACATGAACTTACACCCTCTAGTGGTAAAAAACTGTCAAAATGTTTTCAGATTAGAGGCAGTCTTCAAGGTCTAAGAAATTAGCATATGAATCTCCTAGGTTTAGCTTTCAACTAAGAATACCAAGAGAACAAAGCAAAATTGGTAATACAAGTAAATTGGAAAGTTGTTTAAAATTACATGCCCTATTTTTAAATCATGAAAGTTTTTTTTTTTTTTTTACTTGACTCCCTTTAAAGGAACATTTACACAGTGCAGCCAGAGCAACAGCCTAATGTGGAGATGCACTAATAGTTCCTGCATGTGTCCTGTTCTTTCTTACAGACATGCTGCATTTTCTGTCATGGCATCTCCAATCACTGCATGTTCTGTCTTGGAGGGACACTATTAAATCAGTTGAAAATGACTGTGGAGTAAAGGCTGAGTAAGACAGCTAGACAACTAGTATGGTGTCTGTTGAAGGTGGGCTGAGCATAGAGGAATCCCTTGAGGGAGGGTAAACTGGGAACAGGAGTTTCTGTCAAAACAAACTATTAGTCCACAATTGTGTCTTCCTTGATTATTAGCGCTTTTTTTTTTATTTTTTTTTTATTTTAAATATGTATTTTGTTCATAAACTGGGCTGATACATTTCCATTTATATTCTCAGTCATAACAAATGTACTGCAAATTGGGTCCAAGTGCCTCACTGTCACTAAATGACTTAAATAAAGAGTTTTGATCCTTACATTGTTAATAAATATGGAGAATTCAGAGACAAATTCTGAATTCAATATTAATATACAAATGGGATAATATAGGGAGGCCTATGATTAAGCCGTGATTTATGGAACATGCAAGATAATTTTGTTACCATGTGTAAACATTAACTTGAAATTGTTTTTTAATGAGCCAAATACATTTGTATTTACCGGAGCCTTAGATTAGCATAAACATTACACGAGTACACAAAATAGTTTGTATGTATTCGCCAACTAAGAGGTGGCGAAAAATTAGGGAAGCAGCGGTCTGCTTGTTATATACGAACTGTAGGTTCTCTTGTGAGAACCTGCAGTCGTAGCGGGCGAAGCCTTTGATAAATCAACCCCTTAGTCGCAACAGCTGGCCAAATGTATTGATATTATTTATTTATTTTTTTCACACACACTGCATTTTGCTTGTTTTTTACCATTATCCCAGAGGCAGAAAACTTTTGTTACTTTCTGCGATTAGTTTTTTTTATGGAAAGATTTTCTGCAGGTTATCTTTAAATAAAATTCAATTTTAAAATAGGCAGTTACACTAAAGCACCAGTTCAGTTGCAATGTGTTGATTAACTGGAGAATAAAGCAATTGTAAAAGTTTTATAATATATTGCAGCAGTTGAAAATTGGAATGAAAATTAGCTGCAGACCTTTCTCCTGTTAAGTGTGGTCAGTCCACGGGTCATCATTACTTCTGGGATATTAACTCCTCCCCAACAGGAAGTGCAAGAGGATTCACCCAGCAGAGCTGCTATATAGCTCCTCCCCTCTACGTCACACCCAGTCATTCTCTTTCACCCAACTAATAGATAGGATGTGTGAGAGGACTGTGGTGATTATACTTAGTTTTATACCTTCAATCAAAAGTTTGTTATTTTATAACAGCACCGGAGTGTGTTGTTCCTTCTCTGGTAGAGTTTGAAGAAGAATCTACCTGAGTTTTTTGTATGATTTTAGCCGGCGTAGTTAAGATCATATTGCTGTTCTCGGCCATCTGAGGAGAGGTAAACTTCAGATCAGGGGACAGCGGGCAGGTTAATCTGCAAAGAGGTATGTAGCAGCATATTATTTTCTGACAATGGAATTTGACTGAGAAAATTCTGCCATACCGATATAATGTAATCTCAGCCTTAAATGCAGTAGTAGCAACTGGTATCAGGCTGTCATGTATGTATATTTTACACTTCAGTATTCTGGGGAATGGCACTTCACTGGGATAATACTGTATGCATAAGACTTTAGCCTAATTTGCAGTGACTAGCAACAGGCTTTCTAATGTCATTTCATTTATTTGATGTTAAACGTTTTTGCTGGCAGGTTAAATCGTTTAATTTTCTGAGGTACTGGGTGAAAAAATGTTTTGGGCACTGTTTTTTTTTCCACTTGGCAGTAGTTTTATTTAATTTAAGACAGTTTACTGATCTCCCTCACTGTTGTGTGTGAGGGGGAGGGGCCTATTTTGGCGCTTTTGCTACGCATCAAAAAATTCAGTCAGAAGTCTCTTGTCTTCCCTGCATGATCCGGTTCGTCTCTACAGAGCTCAGGGGTCTTCAAAACTTATTTTGAGGGAGGTAATCACTCACAGCAGAGCTGTGAGATTGTAGCCGACTGTGATAAAAAACGTTTATTTCTGTACTTTTTTTCTGCTATCAGGGTTAGTTATCCATTGCTAATGGGGGCAATCCTTTGCTAAAATTGTGTATTTACCGTAAAAGATTTGATGTTATAGTTTCTCAGTTTATTAGTTCTCAACTGTCATAACCTTTTTCTGTGCTTCTTAAAGGCACAGTACGTTTTCATATTATTTGTAAATTACTTTGAAAAGTATTTCCAAGTTGCTAGTTTAATTGCTAGTGTGTTAAACATGTCTGATTCAGAGGAATATCTCTGTGCTATATGTGCTAAAGCCAAAGTGGAGCCCAATAGAAATTTATGTACTAATTGCATTGATGCTACTTTAAATAAAAGTCAATCTGTACAAATTGAACATATTTCACCAAACGACGAGGGGAGAGTTATGCCGACTAACTCGCCTCACGTGTCAGTACCTGCATCTCCCGCTCGGGAGGTGCGTGATATTGTAGCGCCGAGTACATCAGGGCGGCCATTACAAATCACATTACAGGATATGGCTAATGTTATGACTGAAGTTTTGGCTAAATTACCAGAACTAAGAGGTAAGCGTGATCACTCTGGGGTGAGAACAGAGTGCGCTGTTGATAATAGGGCCATGTCTGATACTGCGTCACAGTATGCTGAACATGAGGACGGAGAGCTTCAATCAGCAGGTGACGGTTCTGATCCCAATAGAATGGATTCAGACATTTCTAATTTTAAGTTTAAACTCGAAAACCTCCGTGTACTGTTAGGGGAGGTTTTAGCAGCTCTAAATGATTGTAACACCGTTGCAATCCCAGAGAAATTATGTAGGCTGGATAGATACTATGCGGTACCGGCGAGTACTGACGTATTCCCTATACCTAAGAGGCTTACAGAGATAATTGCTAAGGAGTGGGATAGGCCCGGTGTACCCTTTTCCCCCCCTCCTGTGTTTAGAAAAATGTTTCCAATAGACGCCACCACACGGGACTTATGGCAGACGGTCCCTAAGGTGGAGGGAGCGGTTTCTACTCTGGCTAAGCGTACCACTATCCCGGTGGAGGATAGCTGTGCCTTTTCAGATCCAATGGATAAAAAATTAGAGGGTTACCTTAAGAAAATGTTTGTTCAACAAGGTTTTATATTGCAACCCCTTGCATGTATTGCGTCTGTCACGGCCGCGGCCGCTTTTTGGTCCGAGTCCCTGGAAGAGACTCTTGACTCAATAACTAACTATAGATGAGATTTCAAACAAGCTTAAGACACTTAAGCTAGCTAATTCATTTATTTCGGACGCCGTAGTACATTTAACTAAACTTACGGCCAAGAATTCCGAATTCGCCATTCAGGCACGCAGAGCACTGTGGCTAAAATCCTGGTCAGCTGACGTTACTTCTAAATCTAAATTACTTAACATACCTTTCAAAGGGCAGACCTTATTCGGGCCCGGGTTGAAAGAAATTATCGCTGACATTACAGGAGGTAAGGGCCATGCCCTGCCTCAAGACAGAGCCAAACCTAAGGCTAGACAGTCTAATTTTCGTTCCTTTCGGAATTTCAAAGCAGGAGCAGCATCAACTTCCTCTGCACCAAAACAGGAAGGAGCTGTTGCTCGCTACAGACAAGGCTGGAGACCTAACCAGTCCTGGAACAAGGGCAAGCAGGCCAGGAAACCTGCTGCTGCCCCTAAGACAGCATGAATTGAGGGCCCCCGATCCGGGAACGGATCTAGTGGGGGCAGACTTTCTCTCTTCGATGTCCAGGATCCCTGGGCGTTAGAGATCATATCTCAGGGATACCTTCTGGACTTCAAATCCTCTCCCCCAAAAGGGAGATTTCATCTGTCAAGGTTGTCAACAAACCAAATAAAGAAAGAGGCGTTTCTACGCTGTGTACAAGATCTTTTACTAATGGGAGTGATCCATCCGGTTCCGCGGTCGGAACAAGGACAAGGGTTTTACTCAAATCTGTTTGTGGTTCCCAAAAAAGAGGGAACTTTCAGGCCAATCCTGGATTTAAAAATCCTAAACAAATTCCTAAGAGTTCCATCGTTCAAAATGGAAACTATTCGGACAATCTTACCCATGATCCAAAAGGGTCAGTACATGACCACAGTGGATTTAAAGGATGCTTACCTTCACATACCGATTCACAAAGATCATTACCGGTATCTAAGGTTTGCCTTCCTAGACGGGCATTACCAGTTTGTAGCTCTTCCATTCGGATTGGCTACGGCTCCAAGAATCTTCACGAAGGTTCTGGGTGCTCTTCTGGCGGTACTAAGACCGCGAGGAATTTCGGTAGCTCCGTACCTAGACGACATTCTGATACAAGCTTCAAGCTTTCAAACTGCCAAGTCTCATACAGAGTTAGTACTGGCATTTCTAAGGTCGCATGGATGGAAGGTGAACGAAAAGAAGAGTTCTCTCTTTCCACTCACAAGAGTTCCCTTCTTGGGGACTCTTATAGATTCTGTAGAAATGAAGATTTACCTGACAGAGGACAGGTTAACAAAGCTTCAAAATGCATGCCGTGTCCTTCATTCCATTCAACACCCGTCAGTAGCTCAATGCATGGAGGTGATCGGCTTAATGGTAGCGGCAATGGACATAGTACCCTTTGCACGCCTACATCTCAGACCGCTGCAATTGTGCATGCTAAGTCAGTGGAATGGGGATTACTCAGACTTGTCCCCTACTCTGAATCTGGATCAAGAGACCAGAAATTCTCTTCTATGGTGGCTTTCTCGGCCACATCTGTCCAGGGGGATGCCATTCAGCAGGCCAGACTGGACAATTGTAACAACAGACGCCAGCCTACTAGGTTGGGGCGCTGTCTGGAATTCTTTGAAGGCTCAGGGACAATGGAATCAGGAGGAGAGTCTCCTGCCAATAAACATTCTGGAATTGAGAGCAGTTCTCAATGCCCTTCTGGCTTGGCCCCAGTTAACAACTCGGGGGTTCATCAGGTTTCAGTCGGACAACATCACGACTGTAGCTTACATCAACCATCAGGGAGGGACAAGAAGCTCCCTAGCAATGATGGAAGTATCAAAGATAATTCGCTGGGCAGAGTCTCACTCTTGCCACCTGTCAGCAATCCACATCCCGGGAGTGGAGAACTGGGAGGCGGATTTCCTAAGTCGTCAGACTTTTCATCCGGGGGAGTGGGAACTTCATCCGGAGGTCTTTGCCCAAATACTTCGACATTGGGGCAAACCAGAGATAGATCTCATGGCGTCTCGACAGAACGCCAAGCTTCCTCGTTACGGGTCCAGATCCAGGGATCCGGGAGCGGTTCTGATAGATACTTTGACAGCACCTTGGACCTTCGGGATGGTTTATGTGTTTCCACCCTTCCCGATGCTTCCTCGATTGATTGCCAGAATCAAACAGGAGAGAGCATCAGTGATTCTAATAGCGCCGGCATGGCCACGCAGGACTTGGTATGCAGATCTAGTGGACATGTCATCCTGTCCACCTTGGTCTCTACCTCTGAAACAGGACCTTCTGATCCAGGGTCCCTTCAAACATCAAAATATAATTTCTCTGAAGCTGACTGCTTGGAAGTTGAACGCTTGATCTTATCAAAACGTGGTTTTTCTGAGTCAGTTATTGATACCTTAATACAGGCTAGGAAGCCTGTTACCAGAAAGATTTACCATAAGATATGGCGCAAATACTTATATTGGTGCGAATCCAAGAGTTACTCATGGAGTAAGGTTAGGATTCCTAGGATATTGTCTTTTCTACAAGAAGGTTTAGAAAAGGGTTTATCCGCTAGTTCCTTAAAGGGACAGATTTCAGCTCTGTCCATTCTTTTACACAAACGTCCTGTCAGAAGTTCCGGACGTTCAAGCTTTTTGTCAGGCTTTAGCTAGGATCAAGCCTGTGTTTAAAACTGTTGCTCCACCATGGAGTTTGAACTTAGTTCTTAATGTTTTACAGGGTGTTCCGTTTGAACCCCTTCATTCCATTGATATCAAGCTGTTATCTTGGAAAGTTCTGTTTTTAATGGCGATTTCCTCGGCTCGAAGAGTCTCTGAGTTATCTGCCTTACATTGTGATTCTCCTTATCTGATTTTTCATTCAGACAAGGTAGTTCTGCGTACTAAACCTGGGTTCCTACCTAAGGTGGTCACTAACAGGAATATCAATCAAGAGATTGTTGTTCCATCTTTGTGTCCTAATCCTTCTTCGAAGAAGGAACGTCTGCTACACAATCTAGATGTAGTCCGTGCCCTGAAATTTTATCTACAGGCAACTAAGGATTTTCGACAAACGTCTTCCCTGTTTGTCGTTTATTCTGGTCAGAGGAGAGGTCAAAAAGCTTCGGCTACCTCTCTCTCTTTTTGGCTTCGTAGCATAATACGGTTAGCCTATGAGACTGCTGGACAGCAGCCTCCTGAAAGAATTACAGCACATTCTACTAGAGCTGTGGCTTCCACTTGGGCCTTTAAGAATGAGGCTTCTGTTGAACAGATTTGCAAGGCTGCAACTTGGTCTTCTCTTCATACTTTTTCCAAATTTTACAAATTTGACACTTTTGCTTCTTCGGAGGCTGTTTTTGGGAGAAAGGTTCTTCAGGCAGTGGTTCCTTCCGTATAAAGAGCCTGCCTGTCCCTCCCGTCATCCGTGTACTTTAGCTTTGGTATTGGTATCCCAGAAGTAATGATGACCCCAGTGGACTGACCACACTTAACAGGAGAAAACAAAATTTATGCTTACCTGATAAATTCCTTTCTCCTGTAGTGTGGTCAGTCCACGGCCCGCCCTGTTTTTTTATGGCAGGTCTAAAAAATGTTTTAAATTATACTCCAGTCACCACTGCACCCTTTGGCTTCTCCTTTCTCGTTGGTTCTTGGTCGAATGACTGGGTGTGACGTAGAGGGGAGGAGCTATATAGCAGCTCTGCTGGGTGAATCCTCTTGCACTTCCTGTTGGGGAGGAGTTAATATCCCAGAAGTAATGATGACCCGTGGACTGACCACACTACAGGAGAAAGGAATTTATCAGGTAAGCATAAATTTTGTTTTTTCTCTTGGTCTAACATAGGAATGTTGTAATAAAAAAAGGTACATTGCTCATAAGAATGTCCGTAAGAAAAAAACAGCTTTGCAGGCTGGGAAAAGTTAGGGGGCTGTGAGCCAGTCAATGCTTCATATTTTATGTTTTACTTCAAACAGCACTTTGCAGTGCAGCCAGAGCACAGCTTTGTTTGAAGAGAACAGCCTGATGTGGACCAACGCTGCAAAGTGAAAGTGCCAACAGTTCCTGCATGTGTCCTGTTCTTTCTTCAGACATGCTGCATTTTCTGCAATGACATCTCAAATCACAGTATGTTCTGCCTTGGGGACCATTATACTTATGTTTTTGTTCAGCGATGCCCCATGAGTACAAGGATACCCGCATGTAAAGGTTTTCTGGTGTTTTCAGGAAGCAGTCTGATACAGATGCCAGGTAGAGATGGACAGGAATGGCAATATTATCATAGATATGGGGGAGTAGATTTAGCTGACCAGGAACTCTTCCGAAAGCTTGTCAACTTATAAATGTATAGTTAAAAAAAAGTATCATTGCTCAATGCAATACTCTTGTTATTTTGATATCTAAATCTCTGGACTAACACAGCTACTCCAATCAAAATATATATATATATATATAATTTTTTCGGGGGGGGGGGGGGGGCTTTTTGCAGTATTTAGAGGGATCCTAAAGGGAGAATGCCTGCCTCAGGGTTGCTGCACATTTTCTGACTCAAATGTGGAAGGACTAGGAGTCTGGTTAAACCAAATATCATTAACGGAAATTCCCAAAAAGTGTATTTTTTCCAAATGCCTGCTTTTTTGTAGAGCAGGTACGCACTGAGAACTGCTTGATATAAAAGGCTACTTTTTTGTACAAAACTTTGGTCTTTGAAGTAGATATGGCTGTATGCACTGGTCAGCTAAATCTACTCCCCCATATTTTTGCTGTTCTCTCCACAATGCCCCCCCCCCCTTTTTTTTTTTTTTTTTTTTTCCCTTTCTCTTCACACTGCCACAGATCAGGGTTTCAAATCAAAATACATTCTTAAAAAGCTCTGCTGGTATAATTGCCCTTTGTGCCAATTGCATCTGGGCAGCCAGGTGGATCTAGTTGGCTATCTTTTCTCTCATAAATGCAAAATGCCCAGGTATACGCTATAAAATTTTATTCCATAGCGTGACTGGTTGCATGGAGTATATTGCTTAAATTTCATGAGGGATTAATCTATACCAATGTCCTGGTCAGAGAAGGTGCTTTAACAGGGGCTTATTTTATATAGCCTGTCATGCAAGAAGTAATTTTTTGGTGGGGCAATGGGTATTATATTATCATAAAAATGAAGAAACCACAGCAGCTGTTCGTATTTATCCCTCTTCATAATCCTTGGGAAAATAGGAGTAGTAGCCAGGATGGGGTTTTGGTTTCAATACAAACTAATGCTGGGTTTTAACTTCTGATAGGTCAGTGAGGTGCCAGGTATTTTTTCTGACATATTGAGACTAGATTTTCTGATTGATACTAGCTGGCATATACATCTATTTGACCAGATATGTTCTCAAACATGGTATCTGTCAGAAACAGGTTTAATTAATTAATTGGTTTACTAACTCTAATGTTGGTTGTGATGCCAGACGTTGCTGTAAATGGGGGTATTTCAGGGGCAGTTACATTTTGGCAGACAATTTTGATCAGGTTTTTATTTATGTATATATGTGTGTGTATATAAGCCTTATTATTACAGAGTACAGGCTCCACTGAAACAGAGGCGGGCACTGGGCGGGTGCTGTCAGGTCCTATCTACCTTTTTATTTTTGTTACTGGCCCTTTTATTTGTGGTTGTCCCGTTGCCTTATTTAAGTTCCCTGTTACCAGCATTCCTCGCTGGATTAATTTTCCTCCTGCACTTGTGGGAGTGTTACCTATCGCCAATCCGGCTTCTCCGTCCTCTCAGCTCCTCCTGCTGCAGCTGTCTTGCAGACTGAAGCGCTTGTCAGCACTTTGCTCCGTCTTCTCAGTGAGACACCTTCTCTACCTGGCTACGTCATCAGCCGTGGCCGAACATGCTGCTCCTGTTACCACTCTCAGGAAATTCTCCTCTACAGACGCGGCTGTCTCGCGGACCTTGCAACTAATCCTAAATGTATGAATCAACATATGGTGAGCAGGTTGCTATTCATATATATTGCGCATATTTAAGAGCTGGTTATTGTATTACCTTGGGCTTACCGAACATAGCAGTCTAGTTACAACAAATGAAGTATACATTTAATATAACGATACTAGTCAGTGTGATACACCCTTCCCTCATGATCCGGTTAATGATATATATGCCTTGACATTAGGAGGTACTATCCTTACTGTGAATATGTTACATCTAGTTGGTGTGCTTGCTGCATTCATTGAGGGGGTAAGGGGGTAGTCTAGACTCTAGGGGATTGTCTTATACGGCGAGTATAGCACAAACCCTATATTTTTAACAGGAAAAGTAGGGGGTCGTCTTTTATATGCCCAGTCGTCTTATACGCCGGAAAATACGGTGTGTGTATATGTATGTGTGTGTATATATGTATAAGGGATGCACCGATACCAAGTATTTGCATGAGTACTTGTACTCGTGCAAATGCACCGATACTTAAACAGATACCTCCACTTCCTACCCATATGCTATCTTTTTTTCAAACTGCATGTTCCCATTTCATTTTAAACTGGAGAGGAGACTAAACTAAAAATTGTTTGCTACTGTTCTGCCAATACAAATTGTTATTTGTATTATTGTAGGAGAGATCACTGTACCTCGTTCAGACAAACCCCTGAAGTACTGGGCAGTTAATAAACAGATTTCCAGTTCTGGCTAAAATGAGC
>NC_069499.1:389227717-389256685 GCF_027579735.1 Bombina bombina
AAAAACAATGGTCCTAGACCATCTAATGCAGAGTATTGTTGGTAAAGGATGTAGCAAATGGTTGTGCAAATTGATGCAATATAATTGTGGAGGTAGAGAAGCAATTTGTTGTGTGTAGGTGTTGTCTACCATGTGATTCTACTACCTTGTGGTGATAGTTGTGTACCAAATAAGATGAGACAATAAATATATAAAAACCCTTCTGGATTAAGAATATTGCACATGCAAAAAATAGTGTGAATGAAGTGTGAAATGGTCCACACTTAGTGAAAGTATCAATCACATTAGAAAAAATGTTGTAAAAAATAAAAATATACAAAAATGGAATATATATATATATATATATATATATATATATATATATATATATATATATATATATATATATATATATATATATATATATATATATATAGCAAAAATAACTCATTGTGTAAACCATTTACAAATCTAGACAAGTCAGAAGACTTGCTTGTACCCCAGAAACTCTCTGATTACACTGTTTCCAATACAGCAAAGGATTCTGGGTGAGATATGCAAATGAGGTTCACAATGACGAGTTATTTTCTCTACATTTTGGATTTAGTTGAGGATTTTAAACTCACTTTCTCTTGTTAGGTGTATCCAGTCCACGGATCATCCATTACTTGTGGGATATTCTCCTTCCCAACAGGAAGTTGCAAGAGGATCACTCACAGCAGAGCTGCTATATAGCTCCTCCCCTAACTGCCATACCCAGTCATTCTCTTGCAAGCTCTCAACATAGCTGGAGGTAGTTAGAGAAAAGTGATAAAATATAGTTAGTTTTTTCTTCAATCAAAAGTTTATTGTTTTTAAATGGTACCGGAGTGTACTATTTTATCTCGGGCAGCATTTAGAAGAAGAATCTGCCTGCGTTTTTCTATGATCTTAGCAGAAGTAACTAAGATCCACTGCCGTTCTCACATATGTCTGAGGAGTGAGGTAACTTCAGAGGGAGAATGGCGTGCAGGGTATCCTGCAATAAGGTATGTGCAGTTAAGTTATTTCTAGGGATGGAATTAGCTAGAAAATGCTGCTGATACCGGATTAATGTAAGTTAAAGCTTAAATACAGTGATTTAATAGCGACTAGTATCAGGCTTGCTATCAGAGGTATATACTCTGATTAATGTGCAATATAAAACGTTTGCTGGCATGTTTAATCGTTTTTATATATGCTTTGGTGATAAAACTTATTGGGGCCTAGTTTTTTCCACATGGCTGGCTTTATTTTTGCCTAGAAAGTTTCCTGAGGCTTTCCACTGTTATAGTATAAAAGTTACAGTTGGTGCAGTTAAAATTACAAACTGTGACATTCAGCTTCCCTCAGCAGTCCCCTGCATGCTATAGGACATCTCTGAAGGGCTCAAAAGGCTTCAAAAGTAGGAGCTGTGGCAGTTGTTATGACTGTTTAAAAAACATATTTTTCGTTTTGTTAATCTGTTTTTTGTATTAAGGGGTTAATCATCCATTTGCAAGTGGGTGCAATGCTCTGCTAACTTGTTACATACACTGTAAAAATTTTGTTAGTGTAACTGCCTTTTTTCACTGTTATTTCAAATTTTGGCAAAATTTGTTTCTCTTAAAGGCACAGTAACGTTTTTTTATATTGCTTGTTAACTTGATTTAAAGTGTTTTCCAAGCTTGCTAGTCTCATTGCTAGTCTGTATAAACATGTCTGACATAGAGGAAACTCCTTGTTCATTATGTTTAAAAGCCATGGTGGAACCCCATAGAATGTGTACTAAATGTATTGATTTCACTTTAAACAATAAAGATCAGCTGTTATCTTTAAAAGAATTATCACCAGAGGATTCTGACGAGGGGGAAGTTATGCCGATTAACTCTCCCCATGTGTCGGACCCTTTGACTCCCGCTCAAGGGACTCACGCTAAAATGGCGCCAAGTACATCAAAGACGCCCATAGCGATTACTTTGCAGGACATGGCGGCAATCATGGATAATACCCTGTCAGCGGTATTAGCCAGACTGCCTGAATTCAGAGGAAAGCGCGATGGCTCTGGGGTTAGACGTAATACAGAGCGCGCAGATGTTTTAAGGCCCATGTCTGATACTGCGTCACAATATGCAGAAGCTGAGGAAGAGCTTCAGTCTGTGGGTGACGTCTCTGACTCGGGGAAACCTGATTCAGATATGTCTACTTTTAAATTTAAGCTTGAGAACCTCCGGGTGTTGCTTGGAGAGGTTTTAGCTGCTCTGAATGACTGTGACACAATTGCAGTGCCAGAGAAATTGTGTAGACTGGATAAATACTACGCGGTGCCGGTGTGTACTGACGTTTTTCCAATACCTAAAAGGTTTACAGAAATTATTACTAAGGAGTGGGACAGACCCGGTGTGCCGTTTTCCCCCCCCCCTCCTATTTTTAGAAAAATGTTTCCAATAGACGCCACCACACTGGACTTATGGCAGACGGTCCCTAAGGTGGAGGGAGCAGTTTCTACTTTAGCAAAGCGTACCACTATCCCTGTCGAGGACAGTTGTGCTTTTTCAGATCCAATGGATAAAAAATTAGAAGGTTACCTTAAGAAAATGTTTATTCAACAAGGTTTTATCATGCAGCCCCTTGCATGCATTGCTCCTGTCACTGCTGCTGCGGCGTTCTGGTTTGAGTCTCTGGAAGAGGCCTTTCAGACAGCTATTCCATTGACTGAAATATTTTACAAGCTTAGAACACTTAAGCTAGCTAATTCTTTTGTTTCTGATGCCATTGTTCATTTGACTAAACTAACGGCTAAAAATTCTGGATTCGCCATCCAGGCGCGTAGTGCGCTATGGCTTAAATCTTGGTCAACTGACGTGACTTCAAAGTCTAAATTACTTAACATTCCCTTCAAGGGGCAGACCCTATTCGGGCCTGGTTTGAAGGAAATTATTGCTGACATTACTGGAGGTAAGGGTCATACCCTTACTCAGGACAGGGCCAAATCAAGGGCCAAACAGTCTAATTTTCGTGCCTTTCGAAACTTCAAGGCAGGTGCAGCATCAACTTCCTCTGCTACAAAACAAGAGGGAACTTTTGCTCAATCCAAGCCGGCCTGGGAATCTAACCAGGCCTGGAGCAAAGGCAAGCAGGCCAGAAAGCCTGCTGCTGCCTCTAAGACAGCATGAAGGAACGGCCCCCTATCCGGCAACGGATCTAGTAGGGGGCAGACTTTCTCTCTTCGCCCAGGCGTGGGCAAGAGATGTTCAGGATCCCTGGGCGTTAGAGATCATATCTCAGGGATATCTTCTGGACTTCAAAGCTTTCCCCCCCCACAAGGGAGATTTCACCTTTCGAGATTATCTGTAAACCAGATAAAGAGAGAGGCATTCTTATGCTGTGTGCGTGCAAGACCTCCTAATAATGGGAGTGATCCATCCAGTTCCACAGATGGAACAAGGACAGGGATTTTATTCAAATCTGTTAGTGGTTACCAAAAAAGAGGGAACCTTCAGACCAATTTTGGATCTAAAGATCTTAAACAAATTCCTCAGAGTTCCATCATTCAAAATGGAAACTATTCGGACAATCCTACCTATGATCCAGGAGGGTCAGTACATGACCACATTGGATTTGAAGGATGCTTACCTTCACATACCGATTCACAAAGATCATCGGTTCCTAAGGTTTGCCTTTCTAGACAGGCATTACCAGTTTGTGGCTCTTCCCTTCGGGTTAGCTACAGCCCCAAGAATTTTTACAAAGGTTCTGGGGTCTCTTCTGGCGGTCCTAAGACCACGGGGCATAGCAGTGGCCCCTTATCTAGACGACATCCTGATACAGGTGTCAAACTTCCAAATTGCCAAATCTCATACGGAAATAGTGTTGGCATTTCTGAGGTTGCATGGGTGGAAAGTGAACGAGGGAAAGAGTTCTCTATCACCTCTCACAAGGGTTTCCTTCCTAGGAACTCTGATAAATTCTGTAGAAATAAAAATTTACCTGACGGAGTCCAGGTGTGATATTCACAATGACTTTAAATGGTGAATACAAATCTATGACAAAAATAAAGGTTTTGTTGCTCTTTTCTTATAATAAGCAAGAAGAAATCACTTGTTCAACTTGTTATATAAGGTGAGGCATTAGTTTAGTAATTGATTTAATATACATTAAATTATATCTTGCAATAACACATAAGAAAATGTGGATACGCACTGATATAAGAACGATATAACAAGGAGAACCACAGAGAAAATGAGAGTAATAAATGGGTTAAATCACTCAAATGGCAGTTCAATAATATCCAGGGTAAAGTTGTTGCTTTAATGTATAAGCAAGGTTTTCACGCACTCGCACAAGCACTCAATAAAATATGTACAGTCCAAACACCCTCTCATATATCCCAAATACGTATCAAAAGTACTTTTCCAGATGACAGGTTAATATACAAAAAGGCAATTGTATATAGGATTGATACAAAAATAACAAGGTAAGTATTTGTACGTGGAGAGCGGTACTTAGCTTGTAACCAGGGAGGTTGAGGCAGCGTGGGTATGAGAGAGCTAAGAGGAGCTGACAGGCAGGCAGATTGAGCTCCGGTGACCGCTCAGTGTGAGCGCGACTTCGGCGTCTGTAGTAAGAAGTTCCGGTAAGCGTAGTAATCTGGGAGGCTGGTTCCGGTAGGGAATAAAGGCAGCAACAGAATATGCAGCGCATATAGTAAGAAATGAGCTTAAGGACCTGAAAGACTTAGTAAAGTCTAAGAGCAAAGTTATTTCACAGGAGACAAAGTGAACTGTGAAGGAACAACTTCAATTTTCAGGCCCAGAATGAGGCTAGAGTGTTTCCTTAAATAGGAAGGAAGTACTTATTTTGTGCAAATTTAAAGGTATATCACACCAGGTTATCAAAGCTTCTAAATTCCTGCCGTGTTCTTCACTACATTCCGCGCCCTTTGGTGGCTCAGTGCATGGAAGTGATCGGCTTAATGGTAGCGGCAATGGACATAGTGCCATTTGCGCGCCTACATCTCAGACCGCTGCAATTATGCATGCTCAGTCAGTGGAATGGGAATTACACAGATTTGTCCCCTCTGCTAAATCTGGATCAAGAGACCAGAGATTCTCTTCTCTGGTGGCTATCTCAGGTACATCTGTCCAAAGGTATGACCTTTCGCAGGCCAGATTGGACAATTGTAACAACAGATGCCAGCCTTCTAGGTTGGGGTGTAGTCTGGAATTCCCTGAAGGCTCAGGGATCGTGGACTCGGGAGGAGAAACTCCTCCCAATAAATATTCTGGAGTTAAGAGCAATATTCATTGCTCTTCTAGCTTGGCCTCAGTTAGCAACCCTCAGGTTCATCAGATTTCAGTCGGACAACATCACGACTGTGGCTTACATCAACCATCAAGGGGGGACCAGGAGCTCCCTAGCGATGTTAGAAGTCTCCAAGATAATTCGCTGGGCAGAGACTCACTCTTGCCATCTTTCAGCGATCCATATCCCAGGTGTAGAGAACTGGGAGGCGGATTTTCTAAGTCGTCAGACTTTTCATCCGGGGGAGTGGGAACTCCATCCGGAGGTGTTTGCTCAATTGGTTCATCGTTGGGGCACACCAGAATTGGATCTCATGGCATCTCGCCAGAATGCCAAGCTTCCTTGTTACGGATCCAGGTCCAGGGACCCAGAAGCGACACTGATAGATTTTCTAGCAGCACCGTGGTTCTTCAACCTGGCTTATGTGTTTCCACCGTTTCCTCTACTCCCTCGACTGATTGCCAAAATCAAACAGGAGAGAGCATCGGTGATCTTGATCGCGCCTGCGTGGCCACGCAGGACCTGGTATGCAGACCTGGTGGACATGTCATCCTTTCCACCTTGGCCTCTGCCTCTGAGACAAGACCTTCTACTACAAGGTCCTTTCAATCATCGAAATCTAATTTCTCTGAGACTGACTGCATGGAGATTGAACGCTTGATTTTATCAAGGCGTGGCTTCTCCGAGTCAGTCATTGATACCTTAATACAGGCACGAAAGCCTGTAACCAGGAAAATCTACCATAAGATATGGCGCAAATATCTTCATTAGTGTGAATCCAAGAATTACTCATGGAGTAAGGTTAGGATTCCTAGGATATTGTCCTTTCTCCAAGACGGTTTGGATAAAGGATTATCAGCTAGTTCTTTAAAGGGACAGATTTCAGCTCTGTCTATCCTTTTGCTCAAGCGTCTGGCAGAGGTTCCAGACGTCCAGGCATTTTGTCAGGCTTTGGTTAGAATTAAGCCTGTGTTTAAACCGGTTGCTCCTCCATGGAGCTTAAACTTGGTTCTTAAGGTTCTTCAAGGAGTTCCGTTTGAACCCCTTCATTCCATTGATATCCAACTTTTATCTTGGAAAGTTTTGTTTTTGATGGCTATTTCCTCGGCTCGTAGAGTCTCTGAGTTATCAGCTTTACAATGTGATTCTCCTTATCTGATTTTCCATACAGATAAAGTAGTTCTGCGTACAAAACCTGGATTTTTACCTAAGGTAGTTTCCAACAAGAATATCAATCAAGAGATTGTTGTTCCATCATTGTGTCCTAATCCTTCTTCAAAGAAGGAACGTCTTTTACATAATTTGGACGTAGTCCATGCCTTGAAGTTTTACTTACAAGCGACTAAAGATTTTCGTCAAACATCTTCCCTGTTTGTTGTTTACTCTGGACAGAGGAGAGGTCAAAAGGCTTCGGCAACCTCTCTTTCTTTTTGGCTTCGGAGCGTAATACGCTTAGCCTATGAGACTGCTGGACAGCAGCCCCCTGAAAGGATTACAGGTCATTCTACTAGAGCTGTGGCTTCCACCTGGGCCTTTAAAAATGAGGCTTCTGTTGAACAGATTTGCAAAGCCTCGGCTTGGTCTTCGCTTCATACCTTTTCAAAATTTTCCAAATTTGATACTTTTGCTTCTTCAGAGGCTATTTTTGTGGAGAAAGGTTCTACAGGCAGTGGTACCTGCCTTGTCCCTCCCTTCATCCGTGTACTTTAGCTTTGGTATTGGTATCCCACAAGTAATGGGTGATCCGTGGACTGGATACACCTAACAAGAGAAAACATAATTTATGCTTACCTGATAAATTTATTTCTCTTGTGGTGTATCCAGTCCACGGCCCGCCCTGTCCTTTTTAAGGCAGGTCTAAATTTTAAACTACAGTCACCACTGCACCCTATGGTTTCTCCTTTCTCGGCTAGTTTCGGTCGAATGACTGGATATGGCAGTTAGGGGAGGAGCTATATAGCAGCTCTGCTGTGGGTGATCCTCTTGCAACTTCCTGTTGGGAAGGGGAGAATATCCCACAAGTAATGGATGATCCGTGGACTGGATACACCACAAGAGAAATAAATTTATCAGGTAAGCATAAATTATGTTTTTCGCCTCCCCATATTTTAAATTGCTGTTGTATTTCCCCCAGAAAACAACTTTATCAAGCAGTGATTTAACCTACTCCCAGCTGATGAGTGGCAATAACCACGAAACAGCTGTCCTGGGATTGGTCTGAATCACTGTACTACCCCTAGCTAAGCTTAGAAGCTGTGAAATGCGGTGATGCTATGGCGTAAAGGGAAGTCTGCCTTAAAAAGCAGGCTAGAAGTAAAAAATGTGAGTCGTGAACCTCATTTGCATATCTCACCCGGAATCCTTTGCTGCATTGGAAACGGTGAAATCAGAGTTTCTGGGGTACAAGCAAGTCTTCTGACTTGTCTAGATTTGTAAATGGTTTACACAATGAGTTATTTTCTCTACTAGATTTGTAAATGGTTATCTATATATCTATATATCTCTATATCTCTATATCTATATATCTCTATATATCTCTATATATATATATATATATATATCTCTCTCTATATATATATATATATATATATATATATATATATATATATATATATATATATATATATATATATATATATATATATATATATATATCTATATATATATCTCTATATATATCTCTATATATATATCTCTATATATATCTCTATATATATCTATATATATATCTATATATATATATATATATATATATATATATATATATATATATATATATATATATATATATATATATATATATATATATATATATATATACATATACACACACACATATACATATTAGGGTTGCACCGATACCATTTTTTTATGACTGAGTACAAGTACCGATACTTGTTTTCAAATACTCGCCAATACCAATTACCGATACTTTTTTTAAATGTCATGTGACAGTTTACCAAACACAATACAGACTATTATTATTTATTTCCTTCTTTATAATTATAAAGGACTGTAATTCAAAAGACATTATGAAATAATAAAAAAGTTCACTGAACACGTTTATAAATGAAAAATATATCTATCTATATCTCTCTATATCTATATATATCTATTTATCTATATATATCTATATATATATATATATATATATATCTCTATCTATCATACACACAGTGGATATAAAAAGTCTACACACCACTGTTAAAATGTCAGGTTTCTAAGAGGTAACCAAAAAAAGAGAAAACAAAAAAAACTAAAATAATGTGGTTGCACCCTTTTATAACTGGGGATGTAGCTGTGTTCAGAATTAAGCAATCACATTAAAAATCATGTTAAATAGTAGTCAGTACACACCTGCCATCATTTAAAGTGCCTTTGATTAATCCCAAATAAAGTTCAGCTGCTCTAGTTGGTCTTTCCTGAAATTTTCTTAGTTGCATCCTACAGCAAAAGCCATGGTCCACAGAGAGCTTCCAAAGCATCAGAGGGATTTCATTGTTAAAAGGCATCAGTCGGGAGAAGGGTACAAAAGAATTTCCAAAGCATTAGATATACCATGGAACACAGTGAAGACAGTCATCATCAAGTGGAGAAAATATGGCACAACAGTGACATTACCAAGAACTGGACATCCCTCCAAAATTGATAAGACGAGAAGTAAACTGGTCTTGGAGGCTACCAAGAGGCCTGCAGGAATAGTACTGGCTGTGTGGTACATGTGACAAAAATCTCACGTATTCTTCATATGTCTGGGCTATGGGGTAGAGTTGCAAGACGAAAGCCTTTTCTTACGAAGGAAGACATCCAGGCCAGGCTACATTTTGCAAAAACACTTCTGAAGTCTCCCAAAAGCATGTGGGAAAAGGTGTTATGGTCTGATGAAACCAAAGTTGAACTTTTTGGCCATAATTCCAAAGGATATGTTTGGTGCAGAAACAACACTGCACATCACCAAAAGAACACCATACCCACAGTGAAGCATGGTGGTGGCAGCATAATGCTTTGGGGCTGTTTTTCTTCAGCTGGAACTGGGGCCTTAGTTAAGCTAGAGGGAATTTTGAACAGTTCCAAATACCAGTCAATATTGGTACAAAACCTTTAGGCTTCTGCTAGAAAGCTGAACATGAAGAGCAACTTCATCTTTCAGCATGACAACGACCCAAAGCATACATCCAAATCAACAAAGGAATGACTTCATCAGAAGAAGATTAAAGTTTTGGAATGGCCCAGCCAGAGCCCAGACCTGAATCCGATTGAAAATCTGTGGGGTGATCTGAAGAGGACTGTGCACAGGAGATGCCCTTGCAATCTGACAGATTTGGAGTGTTTTTGGAAAGAAGAGTGGGCAAATCTTGCCAAGTCAAAATGTGCCATGCTGATAGACTCCTACCCAAAAAGACTGAGTGCTGTAATAAAATCAAAAGGTGCATTTTTTTTACATCACAGAAACCTGACATTTTAACAGGGGTGTGTAGACTTTTTATATCCACTGTGTGTGTGTGTGTATGTGTGTGTATATGTGTATGTATATGTGTGTGTGTGTGTGTGTGTGTGTGTATGTATGTATATATATATATATATATATATATATATATATATATATATATATATATATATATATATAATATACACACACACACACATATTTTTAAGACAGAGTTCAAGTAACGATACTTTTTTTCAAATACTCACCGATACCAATTACCAATACTTTGTCATGACAGTTTACCAAGCACAATACAGACTATTGATTTGATTGCTTCTTTATAATTATGAACTGTATCTCAAGACATTTTGAAATAGTAAAACAGTTTTATGTGTTTGTTCTCACAAAGTTTACAGAACATGTTTATAAATAAAAATATTACAATAACATATATTAATAATAACAACAATAAATAACAGCTTCTGGGGCTGGAAAGCTACAATTTAAAGGGGTGCTTATTGGATGCAATTGGGTTGTAGGGTGCTTGTATAACTCATCAATCTGACATTTGTATTTAATACAAAGTAATATAATTTAATTCTGAAAATAATATTGGGGAAAGAGTATCCCAGTAATCCTCTTTGAGAAGAATGTGGCATTTGCATTCTACTGACTCAACAGAAAATAGGGCTGGTCGTCATATTTTTCCAGGGCTGCTTTTTATTCCCAGTCCAGCCCTGGCTAAAGATGTTCCTCAGATTACAGTATGTTTTGAGCACAATTGTGCAAGATGAGAACTAGCAGTATAACAGGCAATCTAGCAATTAGAATATTTTTTCAAAAGTTAGTGGCAAGTTCTTATAAAGGAACAGAAGCATCTCTGCATGTTCAGCTATAAGTCTGCTTCTGCTATCAGTAAGGACGTTTGATGCTAAGCTGAACAGTCTCACTTTTCACACTACTGCATGGGTCAGATAGATATTTTTGGGCCATTAAATCTCAGTTTTTTAACTGCCCAGTACTTCAGGGGTTTGTCTCAATGAGGTACAGTGATCTCTCCCTGGTAGGCTTCCAGCTGTAAAGTAGCAGCTTTTGGAGCACTGCTCTGACATACAAAAATACAAATAACAGCAATTTGTATTGGCAGAACAGAAGTGAACAATTTTTTAGTTAAGTCTCCACTCCAGCTTAAAATGAAATGGGAACATGCAGTTTGAAAAATGTCACAAGATGGCATATGGGTAGGAATTGGAGGTATCGGTCTAAGTATCGGTGCATTTGCACGAGTCCAAGTACTCATGCAAGTACTTGGTATCGGCACCAATACTAGTATCGGTGCAACTCTAAAATATATATATATATTATATACACCCCCACACACACACTTACAGCAAAAGATGTCCTTTATTCAAGTGACCTTTCAGGCATACACCCCTTCATTAGACCAACAGAACACAAGGGAATACCAAATTTAAATACCATATAAGCCCCTCCCCTATTGATAAAAACACCAAAGCAGTAGTCATAGCAACCTATGTGATTACACATAATTAGAAAAAAACTAAGCAGAATCTGTTTTAAATGTCATTGTATACAAAGTGTCAAATACAGGTGTTGTATTACAATATGCAGAGAAACAATGTGTCCCTAGGGGTGTGGAAATTTAAAAAAAAAAAATAAAAAAAAAAATGTACCTGTCCAAGGGACAAAAGTGGTAATAACATTATACTTGTCCTGGCATGCAAAATATTGTCTATATACACATGTTTTGTGAGGTGTACACAGTCTCACGCACTCCCCCCCCCCCGGTTTTTTATCACATCTAATCTCACCTTGTTGCATGTACACATCCCCCTTTATCTCACACTTACAAGTAATTGCTCATCTAGATGCTACTCTCTGTTGTCCACTACTATTATTTCCTTTTTCTCTTCAGTACTGAACCTCTGTCTAAACAGAAAGCGTTCCCTTTATTATTCACCCTAAATTCACACTGAAAATCAGTCCCCTGGCACTAATTACTATCCAGCAGTACTTACGTTTACTCAGTATTCACTATAATTTTTTTTTTTTATTCCATTTTAGTCAAATGACCAGAGAGAAAACCCTCTTTATTACATTATAAGATGAAAGAGTGGGTTACAAGTGAACAAATGCTTCACTTTAATTTTAAACCGAAAGCTTTGAAATACTGTTTGTAAAGTAGGTGCACTACATTTCTGTAGAGGCACTGTTCCTAACGCCCCCTAGTGCAATTTTATCACCAATATCTGTTTTACTACAGGTAGAGGAGATATTTAAAATGATTGTTTTCAAAGTTAGAAAATTCAAACTGGCTCTAGATACTGTGTTAATTCTTTATTTTAATATTGTAAATCAAAAATTAAATACAACAGAGAGCAGTATGAGAGGCCCCATGTCAGAACATGCTGTGATCTGAGATGTCATTGCAGAAAATGCAGCATGTCTGCAGAAAGAACAGGACAAATGCATGAACTGTGCTTTTACTTTGAAGAGAACAGCCTGATGTGGAGTAGCACTGCAAACAGAGCTGTGCTTTGGCTGCACTATGTTTTTTTTTTTTTATTTATTGTTGACTGTCTCTCAGTTTTTTCAACCCCGCCCCCTATACTTTCCCTGTCTGCAAAGATGTGACTTGTGAGGTAAGACCAAGAGAAGAAGGAAACAAACATTCAAGATACATTTTAAAAAATATTTTTTTTTTTGGTTGCAGCCAATTTGCAAATTTCAGCTGCTGCATTATATTCTAAAACTTTAAAAAATATTCTCCAGTTAATCAACACATTGCAAATGACCTGGTACTAAAGTGTAAATGCAAAATTTTAAAATTTTATTTCAAAAGACCTGCAGAAAATTATTCATTAAAAAAATCTCATTGCAGAAAGTAGAGAAGTTCTGCAACTGGGATGAGAGGGAGACTGGGGATAGCACAAGGTATTTTAGATATGTGATGGGAACGTAACAGCACATTGTACAGTGGGCTGTGGTGCAGCACAATCTTTATGCCACCCAGGGTTACCTTTTGTTCTTGTACTTCTAGTGACTGCAAGATATGTGTGTGTGTATGTGTGTGTGTATATATATATATGTGTATATATATATATATGTGTATATATATATATATACATACACACACACACACACACACACACACACACACACACACACACACACACAGCATACAAATACAGGAACCTGCTTTTTATAACAAATTATTATTTTAGAAGGGCCACCTCTTTTAATTGTGACATCTAAACCTGTTGTGAGATTTAATAGATCTTTAGTAAAATACGCATCTCCTTTTTTACCTCTCTGTTTTATAGCAGTAATATTACTAAAAGAAGGGAGTAAAATGATTAATGTAAACAATGAAAGCAGTAATATTAGAAAAGCAGAAATAAGAGACTAGAAACCTGTCTTTATGGTCCCTGTTCACAGAACACGCACTAGAGGGGCATTAACCTGGAAGCACAGCCACCGCTGCAATCTTAGCTGTGTTCAGAAAGGGAGATTTTTTTTGCGCACAGATTGCCACACATCTTTTATTTAAAGGCAGTACAGGATCAAGTGTGGCGGTGATCCCTGCTTTCTCCCAGAGCCACGGTCAAGCCCTGCTATAAACAAGTAGTCTCTTTTTAATAATTGTAATAAAGTTTATTTGTTTAGCCTTTAGTATAGCTTTTTGAGTAAAGCTGCATTTGGATGAGTTTGCAGCCCTGCTTGCTCGTTGGGCTTTAAAAAAATAAAAATAAATTAAAAAAAATACATCTCTGGTCCCATAGACATAGAAAAGTGCAAACAGTGTGAGTGAATGTTATACCATAATAATGCAAAATGGATCACAATGTAAACTCTACATAATGCCTATATACAAGCTGAACCCACCCCTACATCATGTGTTAGGGATCAGACTTCTAAAGATAAGAGGGGGAAATACATATAATCCAGGTCTCCAAAACAATATCAAAGTATGGTGGATAATCTATATGCATCGCTACTCTGCATAACCGCACACAGTAAACATAAACAGAGGTGTATACAAAAAGAATCAGTGGGTACCTAGACAGATTCTAATAGTCATGGAGCAGAAGCCCACTTTCAGCTGCTATTGCGCAGTGTTCCAAGCGCAACATTACAAAGTCTGTGGGTATTCCACATTCCAATTGGGTGAGTGGGACATGACTCCTGTCCACCAGTGAATCGTGTAGCAAGCAACAGGAAATGTCAAAATCTGAGCATGTTAAGATGCTCATGAGCATGTTAAGGTGAGAGGAGCAACCCCAAATAGTGATGCAGAAAGGGGATACATGTCTTATGTGTATGAAGTTACTCACTGTTATCTTAGGGGATAGTTCCTTGAACGTACATAATGGAAGAGAGTATAAAACTAATACCTATCTCCCATATATATCCAGACTTATCAGAGGAATCGGTGCCAATCAACTAACATATTTAAAACCGAGTGGGGCAACATGGTCAATGAGAATAAAGTGCAAGTCTTTCACTGTGTGCCCCTGCTCCACAAAATGCCTGGCCACTGGCTGGTCACATTTTTTTCGTTTGTCAAGTGCAGTCCGTATAGCACTCCGATGGTTAGTCATACGTTTTTTTTTTTTTTGTTTTTTTTTTATTATATCATCCGATGTTTTGCCAATGTAAAACAGGCTGCAAATGCAGCTGAGCATATAGATAACAAACTTTGTAGTACATGTAAGGTTATGCTTGTATGGAAAGCATTGGTTAGTGTGGGGATGTCTGAAGCTCACCCCCTTGATCATGGAGTGCAACTCTGGCATCTGAAGGAACCCAATCTGGAAGGTCTAGTTGCTGCTTCTGTACTATAGCTGTGGACTGGATCGGTTCTCATGAGAATGTCCCTGAGGTTCCTTCCCCTTCTGTACCCAACTCTCGGGGGTCTAAACTCCCTAAATGGGAGAGTGTCATCTGATTTTACAATGTTCCAATTCTCTTTTAGAGTAGTTACCAGTGAGGAAAGTGGTTGTGAAATTCACTTTGTTGTGTCTTCCGTTGTGCAACATCATTCCTCTTTGTGGTTTGATTGTCACCCACTACTGCTTCTCGGGCTCTAGTAATGATCTTGTTACTGTATCCCCTCCTGGCAAAGGTCAGTTCCATCTCTTGTAGTTGATTTGAGCGCCTCTCCTCAGAAGAATTATTCCTTATAACCCTTAACATTTGTGCTATTGGGAATGCTCGAATGAGTGATCGTGGGTGACAGCTCGGGGTATGTAGAATAGAGTTACAATCAGTCTTTCTTTATTAGTGTAGTTCCCAAAGCGTTCCCTTCCTTGAAATATACGATGGTCCAAGAAATTTAACTTGTTGTTTGCTGGCAGTAACTTTCAATTTTGCTGGACATGTAGATGCATTAATGCTGTTTACCAATTCATTCAGATCTTCCGTAGACCATATTGGGAAATCATCATCTATTTACCTCTTGTAGTGGATAATGTGTCCCTGTTTATATACCGTTAATGTCTCTTCCTCTATGTGTTCCATAAAGAGGTTTGCAAAAGCTGGAGCCGTGTTTGAACCCATGGCTGTACCTGTCAGCTGTAAGTAAAAACTTTTCTCAAATTTAAAATAATTGTTTTTGAGACAGATGGTTAACGGCTCAAAATGTGGTGGTCCGATATAGGGGTATTTATTCAGGCACATAGCAACTATGTTGATATCTGCCTCATGAGGTATAATGGTGTAGAGGCTGGTCACGTCCATGCTGGCTAGGATATTATCAGGTCTCAAGTATTTAACTTCAGAAAGAATGTCAATAAGTGCCAGCGAATCACGGAGGTAGGATTTCATGTTAAGAACAAATGGTTGCAGTATGTGGTCCACAAATGTGGCAAGAGGTTGTAATGGAGAGCCCCGGGCTTATACAATTGGGGGTCCTGGAGGGTGGGTGAGGTTTTTATGAGTTTTAGGCAGGGTGTATAGGATTGGTCTGATCAGGAATTTCACTGTTGGCCACTGTTTCAGTGTATCATCAATCCAATTCTGTTGTGCCTTCTCTACCACACTGTCAATATATAATTTGTATGTGATGTAGGGTCACAAGTGGTTTGTAAGTAAGGGGTTCAGATAGCTGTGTCGGAGTAGTCCTGTAAAACAATCGCACCGCCCTTGTCAGCAGGGTGTATCACAATGGATGTATCTTCCGTCAGGGATCTGATTGCTGTCCATTCCTCGTGTCATGTTGTTCCTATATTTTCTGGTGTTCATAACAAGGACAGGATATGGGAGTGGAGTTGATTGGCACAGCTTCCTCTGATAAGTTTGGATACATATTGGAGATATGTATGTGTTTTATACTCTCCATTATGTACGATCAAGGCACTATCCCCTAGGATCACTGTGAGTAACTTTATATACATTATAAGACTTGTGTCCCCTTTCTGCATCACTATTTGGGGTTGCTCCTCTCTTAACATTTTATTTATGTGTATTACTATTTTATGTATGTATTTAACATGCTCAGAGATTTTGACATTTCCTGTTGCTTGCTACCCGATTCACAGGTGGACAGGAGGCATGTCCCACTTAACCAATTGGAATGTGGAATACCCAAAGACTTAGTACTGTTGCGCTTGGAACACTGCGCAATAGCAGCTGAATGTGGCTAGCCCGGTTGGGCTATTGATCGAGTGACACACTCTTCTGCTCCATGACTATTAGAATCTGTCTAGGTACCCACTGATTCTTTTTGTGTACTCCTTATTATTTCTTTTTACTGTGTGCGGTTATATATATATTATCCACCATACTTTGATATTGTCTTAGAGACCTGAATTATATGTATTTCCCCTTCTTATCTTTAGAAGTCTGATCCCTAGCACTTGATGCAGGGGTAGGTTCAGCTTGTATATAGGCATTATGTAAAGTTTACATCTTAAACCGGTTTTATGTTTTTGTTTGAGTTTTGTATTATGGGATTACATTCACTCACACTGTTGCACTTTTCTATGTATATGGGAAACACTGTTTATCTGCATATTGTCATATTGTAATACAGCACCTGTATTTGACACTTTGTACACAATGCCATGTAAAAGATTATGCTTAGTTTTTTCTAATTGTGTAATCACATAGGTTACTACTGCTTTGGCCTTTTTTCAATAGAGGGAGCGGCTTATATAGTATTTAAATTTGTGTTTCTTTTGTGTTCTGGTAGTCTGATGAAGGGGTTTATGCTCCGAAACGTCACTTAAATAAAGGACATCTTTTGCTATCAAGCCCAGTGAGTGCTTTTTCTTCAACATACTTGTTAAATGATAGATTGTAAGTTTTCACAGGAATAGGGCCCTCAATTCCCCCTGTATTTGTCTGTAAAATGTTGTCTCTTATTGTATTGTTTCTCCATTGTACTTTTAATCCGTGTACCCATGGGCAGCGCTGCAGAATCTGTTGGCGCTTTATAAATAAAGAATAATACTTCCACCCACTGTTTTCTATCTTGCCCTTAAAGGACCACTAAACAAAGTAGAATAGCACAATAAGTGCATGGTAAAAAAGATGGCTCAAAAGCACTTTAATTTTCAAATGAGTAGATTTTTGTCTGACAAATTTCAAAGTTGGTTCAGTTTTCCTTCCCACTGCATCATGCGACAGCCCTGAGCTAATTTCAGAATGCATATACGTTATATTATATTCTGTGAATTTTTACAAATGCTCGGTAGGAGCTGGTGCCTTAGAGTGCATATAAAAAGATTGTGCACATTTAGAAACTGGAAGTGAATCAGAAAGTTGTCTAAAATTGTGTACTCCTATTTGAATAATAAATTACATTTAGTGTTCCTTTAAAGTGAATGTCAATTTTATCTTCATGTAAGCCTGCTAAGCGTTCATCTATGGTATACAATTAAAATCATGTTTTTTTTTTTGTTTTTTTTTAAATCCGAATTACGATTTTATTATAAATAAATAATTCTACCGTTTATTTCCAAGCTCCTCCCAGAGCCGACTTCCTTCTATATATCTGATGTATACAGCGGTCCCACCCGCTCTATACATATGTGTCAAGCGCACCCCTGAGAGAGAGAGAGTGGTCCTGTGCATGCGCAACAGCAGATCTCAATGCCACTTACTTTCAGCGATCGAAGGAGCAGTCATATATTTTTCATTAGCAGCGGTATTGAGCATGCGCGAATCGTGGACGCGCATCTAGGTTCCATCCGATGAATAGGGATTGGCGCATGCGCACAATACTAACGTGACGTAGGAGGAAAGGGGATGGATCCCACGGGGTATGAAATGTGATTAGACAGAATAATCTGAGAGATGCAGCGTGAATAGAGAGAGACTTCAAAGTTCAAATTTGTGAGTACTATTCTGTTTTATAAAGGAATGATGAATGAAAGTCTAGTTATTTTTAGATTGTTTCATGTGGCGTGACCGATTGCAGTTAACTTTACATTCACTTTAACCTATACCACATCCACAGTGTTTGTGTACTGGCGGTTTGAGCTTGAAGGCTTGTGTATATGTGTGTGTGAGATAGAGAGAGAGAGATATATATATATATATATATAGATAGATAGATAGAGAATCTATATATATATATATATATATATATATATATATATATATATATATATATATCTATATCTATCAATCCAATTTCAGGTGCTCTCCATAAGACAATCACAGCTGCCGGGGTGCTGCATAGCATAAATATACACAGTCCAATTTTACCAAAAAAATGCTGCACTCACCGGTCTGAGAGAAAAAAAAACTGTGTTTTGGATGCTTGATTAAAGGGACAGTCTACACCCGAATTTTTATTGCTTTAGAAGATAGATAATCCCTTTATTACCCATTCCCCAGTTTTGCATAACCAACACAGTTATATTAATTTACTTTTAACCTCTGTGATTATCATGTATCTAAGCCTCTGCAAACTGCCCCTTTTATTTCAGTTCTTTTGACAGACTTGCAGTTTAGCCAATCAGTGTCTGCTCCCAGATAACTTCATGTGCACGAGCACAGTGTTATCTATATGAAATACATGAACTAACACCCTCTAGTGGTGAAAAACTGTTAAAATACATTCTGAGAAGAGGTGGCCTTCAAGGTCTAAGAAATTAGCATATGAACCTCCTAGGTTAAGCTTTCAACTAAGAATACCAAGAGAACAAAGCAAAATTGGTGATAAAAGTAAATTGGAAAATCTGAATCATGAAAGTTTATTTTGGCCTAGACTGTCCCTTTAAAGTAAAATTGGAATATATATATATAAATTTATTGTCTGTCCCCCCCCCCCCCCCCCCCAGGACTAGAATGCATTTTGCAAACTTTACAAATGACATTTTGCTTGATCACTGGCCTTGAGGCATTTGTTTAAAAAAATTGAGTCAGCCCAAAACTTGAAAGTGGAAGGGGATTTAATTTAAATTTGCCTTTTCTGACCTTTTAAATAATTGCGGGCGGAAGTGGTGTATTGCATGTGCAGGAACTTTGTATCTCTTTTCATACAAGCCAAGTGTAATGCTGCAGATTGATTTGCAAATGAAAGTGCAGTAGCGTGCTACTTTCACTGCACCCCATCTGCTCTCTAAACCCAAGCAGCAGTTACCAAACTGCTCTGTTCAAGAGACTGCTTTTTAACCTTCCACACTGAAGCTTCACATATTCTGCCTGTTGATTTCACTTGTCCGTATTATCTAGTCATGTATGTAAGTACTGGGAATATATACAGCTCTAAGTGGAGTGTGTAGCAGTTAAAGGGAAATGAAACTAAATAAATGCTAGATATACTTATTTCTTCTGTTAAGTGTGATCAGTCCACGGGTCATCATTACTTCTGGGATATTACTCCTCCCCAACAGGAAGTGCAAGAGGATTCACCCAGCAGAGCTGCATATAGCTCCTCCCCTCTACGTCACTCCCAGTCATTCTCTTGCACCCAACGACTAGATAGGATGTGTGAGAGGACTATGGTGATTATACTTAGTTTTATATCTTCAATCAAAAGTTTGTTATTTTAAAATAGCACCGGAGTGTGTTATTACCTCTCTGGCAGAGTTTGAAGAAGAAGCTACCAGAGTTTTGCTATGATTTTAGCCGGAGTAGTTAAGATCATATTGCTGTTTCTCGGCCATCTGAGGAGAGGTAAACTTCAGATCAGGGGACAGCGGGCAGATGAATCTGCATAGAGGTATGTAGCAGTTTTTATTTTCTGACAATGGAATTGATGAGAAAATCCTGCCATACCGATATAATGTCATGTATGTATACTTTACACTTCAGTATTCTGGGGAATGGTACTTCACTAGAATTACACTGTAAGAAATACATAAAGCTGTTTAATAACTAGAGATTATGTTTAACGTTTTTGCTGGAATGTAAAATCGTTTTCATTTGCTGAGGTACTGAGTGAATAAATGTTTGGGCACTATTTTTCCACTTGGCAGTTGCTTAATCTGTTTTTCTGACAGTTTCTGTTCTCCCTCACTGCTGTGTGTGAGGGGGAGGGGCCGTTTTTTGGCGCTTTTACTATGCATCAAATATTTCAGTCAGCAACTCATTGTATTCCCTGCATGATCCGGTTCATCTCTACAGAGCTCAGGGGTCTTCAAAACTTATTTTGAGGGAGGTAATTTCTCTCAGCAGAGCTGTGAGAATTATAGTTTGACTGAGATAAAAAACGTTTATTCTGTAATTTGTTTCCTGCTTTCAGAATTGGTTATCTTTGCTAATGGGATTAAACCTTTGCTAAAGTTGTGTTGTTTACAAGGATTGAGGCTATAACTGTTTCAATTTATTAATTTTCAACTGTCATAGATCTTCTGTGCTTCTTAAAGGCACAGTACGTTTTAATATTATTCTAATTGAATTGTATTTCCAAGTTGCAAGTTTATTTGCTAGTGTGTTAAACATGTCTGATTCAGAGGATGATACCTGTGTCATTTGTTGCAATGCCAAAGTGGAGCCCAATAGAAATTTATGTACTAACTGTATTGATGCTACTTTAAATAAAAGTCAATCTGTACAAATTGAACAAATTTCACCAAACAACGAGGGGAGAGTTATGCCGACTAACTCGCCTCACGTGTCAGTACCTACATCTCCCGCTCAGAGGGAGGTGCGTGATATTGTAGCGCCGAGTACATCTGGGCGGCCATTACAAATCACATTACAGGATATGGCTACGGTTATGACTGAGGTTTTGGCTAAATTACCAGAACTAAGAGGTAAGCGTGATCACTCTGGGGTGAGAACAGAGTGCGCTGATAATATTAGGGCCATGTCAGACACTGCGTCACAGGTGGCAGAACATGAGGACGGAGAACTTCATTCTGTGGGTGACGGTTCTGATCCAAACAGACTGGATTCAGATATTTCAAATTTTAAATTTAAACTGGAAAACCTCCGTGTATTACTAGGGGAGGTGTTAGCGGCTCTGAATGATTGTAACACAGTTGCAATACCAGAGAAAATGTGTAGGTTGGATAAATATTTTGCGGTACCGACGAGTACTGAGGTTTTTCCTATACCTAAGAGACTTACTGAAATTGTTACTAAGGAGTGGGATAGACCCGGTGTGCCGTTCTCACCCCCTCCGATATTTAGAAAAATGTTTCCAATAGACGCCACCACAAGGGACTTATGGCAAACGGTCCCTAAGGTGGAGGGAGCAGTTTCTACCTTAGCTAAGCGTACCACTATCCCGGTGGAGGATAGCTGTGCTTTTTCAGATCCAATGGATAAAAAGTTAGAGGGTTACCTTAAGAAAATGTTTGTTCAACAAGGTTTTATATTGCAACCCCTTGCATGCATTGCGCCGATCACGGCTGCAGCGGCATTCTGGATTGAGTCTCTGGAAGAGAACATTGGTTCAGCTACTCTGGACGACATTACGGACAGGCTTAAAGTCCTTAAACTAGCTAATTCATTCATTTCGGAGGCCGTAGTACATCTTACTAAACTTACGGCGAAGAATTCAGGATTCGCCATTCAGGCACGCAGGGCGCTGTGGCTAAAATCCTGGTCAGCTGATGTTACTTCTAAGTCTAAATTGCTTAATATACCTTTCAAAGGGCAGACCTTATTCGGGCCCGGGTTGAAAGAGATTATCGCTGACGTTACAGGAGGTAAAGGCCATGCCCTGCCTCAGGACAAAGCCAAGACTAGACAGTCTAATTTTCGTTCCTTTCGTAATTTCAAAGCAGGAGCAGCATCAACTTCCTCTGCACCAAAACAGGAAGGAGCTGTTGCTCGCTACAGACAAGGCTGGAAACCTAACCAGTCCTGGAACAAGGGCAAGCAGACTAGGAAACCTGCTGCTGCCCCTAAAACAGCATGAATTGAGGGCCCCCGATCCGGGATCGGATCTAGTGGGGGGCAGACTTTCTCTCTTCGCCCAGGCTTGGGCAAGAGATGTTCAGGATCCCTGGGCGCTAGAGATAATATCTCAGGGATACCTTCTGGACTTCAAATACTCTCCTCCAAGAGAGAGATTTCATCTGTCAAGATTGTCAACAATCCAGACAAAGAAAGAGGCGTTTCTACGCTGCGTACAAGAGCTCTTGTTAATGGGAGTAATCCATCCAGTTCCACGATCGGAACAGGGACAGGGGTTTTACTCAAATCTGTTTGTGGTTCCCAAAAAAGAGGGAACTTTCAGACCAATCCTGGACTTAAAGATCCTAAACAAATTCCTAAGAGTTCCATCGTTCAAGATGGAGACTATTCGGACAATTTTACCTATGATCCAAGAGGGTCAATACATGACCACTGTAGATTTAAAAGATGCTTACCTTCACATACCGATTCACAAAGATCATTATCGGTACCTAAGGTTTGCCTTCCTAGACAGGCATTACCAGTTTGTGGCTCTTCCATTCGGATTGGCTACAGCTCCAAGAATCTTCACAAAGGTTCTGGGTGCTCTTCTGGCGGTACTAAGACCGCGGGGAATCTCGGTAGCTCCATACCTAGACGACATTCTGATACAAGCTTCAAGCTTTCAAACTGCCAAGTCTCATACAGAGTTAGTGCTGGCATTTCTAAGGTCACATGGATGGAAGGTGAACGAAAAGAAAAGTTCACTTGTTCCACTCACAAGAGTTCCCTTCCTGGGGACTCTTATAGATTCTGTAGAAATGAAGATTTACCTGACAGAGGACAGGCTAACAAGACTTCAAAGTGCTTGCCGCACCCTTCATTCCATTCAACACCCGTCAGTGGCTCAATGCATGGAGGTAATCGGCTTAATGGTAGCGGCAATGGACATAGTACCCTTTGCACGCTTACACCTCAGACCACTGCAACTGTGCATGCTAAGTCAGTGGAATGGGGATTACTCAGACTTATCCCCTTCTCTGAATCTGGATCAAGAGACCAGAAATTCTCTTCTATGGTGGCTTTCTCGGCCACATCTGTCCAGGGGGATGCCATTCAGCAGACCAGACTGGACAATTGTAACAACAGACGCCAGCCTTCTAGGTTGGGGTGCCGTCTGGAATTCTCTGAAGGCTCAGGGACAATGGAGTCAGGAGGAGAGTCTCCTGCCAATAAACATTCTGGAATTGAGAGCAGTTCTCAATGCCCTCCTGGCTTGGCCCCAGTTGACAACTCGGGGGTTCATCAGGTTTCAGTTGGACAACATCACGACTGTAGCTTACATCAACCATCAGGGAGGGACAAGAAGCTCCCTAGCTATGATGGAAGTATCAAAAATAATTTGCTGGGCAGAGTCTCACTCTTGCCACCTGTCAGCAATCCACATCCCGGGAGTGGAGAACTGGGAGGCGGATTTCTTAAGTCGTCAGACTTTTCATCCGGGGGAGTGGGAACTTCATCCGGAGGTCTTTGCCCAAATACTTCGACGTTGGGGCAAACCAGAGATAGATCTCATGGCGTCTCGACAGAACGCCAAGCTTCCTCGTTACGGGTCCAGATCCAGGGATCCAGGAGCAGTCCTGATATATGCTCTGACAGCACCTTGGGACTTCAGGATGGCTTACGTGTTTCCACCCTTCCCGTTGCTTCCTCGATTGATTGCCAGAATCAAACAAGAGAGAGCATCAGTGATTCTAATAGCACCTGCGTGGCCACGCAGGACTTGGTATGCAGACCTGGTGGACATGTCATCCTGTCCACCTTGGTTTCTACCTCTGAAACAGGACCTTCTGATACAGGGTCCCTTCAAACATCAAAATCTAACTTCTCTGAAGCTGACTGCTTGGAAATTGAACGCTTGATTTTATCAAGACGTGGATTTTCTGAGTCGGTTATTGATACCTTAATACAGGCTAGAAAACCTGTTACCAGAAAGATTTACCATAAGATATGGCGTAAATACCTATATTGATGTGAATCCAAAGGTTACTCTTGGAGTAAGGTTAGGATTCCTAGGATATTGTCTTTTCTACAAGAAGGTTTAGAAAAGGGTTTATCTGCTAGTTCATTAAAGGGACAGATCTCAGCTCTGTCCATTCTGTTACACAAACGTCTGTCAGAAGTTCCTGACGTCCAGGCTTTTTGTCAGGCTTTGGCCAGAATTAAGCCTGTGTTTAAAACTGTTGCTCCACCATGGAGTTTAAACCTTGTTCTTAATGTTTTACAGGGCGTTCCGTTTGAACCCCTTCATTCCATTGATATAAAGTTATCTTGGAAAGTTCTATTTTTAATGGCTATTTCCTCGGCTCGAAGAGTCTCTGAATTATCAGCCTTACATTGTGATTCTCCTTATTTGATTTTTCATTCGGGTAAGGTAGTCCTGCGTACTAAACCTGGGTTCTTACCTAAGGTAGTTACTAACAGGAATATCAATCAAGAGATTGTTGTTCCTTCTTTATGCCCAAATCCTTCTTCAAAGAAGGAACGTCTACTGCACAACCTGGATGTAGTCCGTGCTCTAAAATTTTACTTACAGGCAACTAAGGAATTTCGACAAACGTCTTCTCTGTTTGTCATTTACTCTGGGCAGAGGAGAGGTCAAAAAGCTTCCGCTACCTCTTTCTTTTTGGCTTCGTAGCATAATTCGTTTAGCTTATGAGACTGCTGGACAGCAGCCTCCTGAAAGAATTACAGCTCATTCTACTAGAGCTGTGGCTTCCACTTGGGCCTTCAAGAATGAGGCCTCTGTTGAACAGATTTGCAAGGCTGCAACTTGGTCTTCGCTTCATACTTTTTCCAAATTTTACAAATTTGACACTTTTGCTTCATCGGAGGCTATTTTTGGGAGACAGGTTCTTCAGGCAGTGGTTCCTTCTGTATAAAGAGCCTGCCTATCCCTCCCGTCATCCGTGTACTTTTGCTTTGGTATTGGTATCCCAGAAGTAATGATGACCCGTGGACTGATCACACTTAACAGAAGAAAACATAATTTATGCTTACCTGATCAATTCCTTTCTTCTGTAGTGTGATCAGTCCACGGCCCGCCCTGTTTTTAAGGCAGGTAAATATTTTTTAATTTATACTCCAGTCACCACTTCACCCTTGGCTTTTCCTTTCTCGTTGGTCCTTGGTCGAATGACTGGGAGTTACGTAGAGGGGAGGAGCTATATGCAGCTCTGCTGGGTGAATCCTCTTGCACTTCCTGTTGGGGAGGAGTAATATCCCAGAAGTAATGATGACCCGTGGACTGATCACACTACAGAAGAAAGGAATTTATCAGGTAAGCATAAATTATGTTTTCTCTTGTTAAGTGTATCCAGTCCATGGATCATCCATTACTTATTCTCCTTCCCAACAGGAAGTTGCAAGAGGATCACCCACAGCAGAGCTGCTATATAGCTCCTCCCCTCACTGTCATATCCAGTCATTCTCTTGCAACTCTCAACAAGATGGAGGTCGTAAGAGGACTGTGGTGTTTTATACTTAGTTTATTTCTTCAATCAAAAGTTTGTTATTTTTAAATGGTACCGAAGAATGTGCCTGCGTTTTCTATGATCTTAGCAGAAGTAACTAAGATCCTTTGCTGTTCTCACATATTCTGAGGAGTGAGGTAACTTCAGAGGGGGAATAGCGTGCAGGTTTCCCTGCAATAAGGTATGTGCAGTTAAATTATTTTTCTAGGTATGGAATTTGCTAGAAAATGCTGCTGATACCGAAGTAATGTAAGTAAAGCCTTAAATGCAGTGATAGCGACTGGTATCAGGCTTATTAATAGAGATACATACTCTTATAAAAGTGTATTTTAAAACGTTTGCTGGCATGTTTAATCGTTTTTTATATATGTTTGGTGATAAAACGTCTTGGGGCCTAGTTTTTTCCACATGGCTGGCTTGAATTTTGCCTAGAAACAGTTCCTGGAGGCTTTCCACTGTTGTAATATGAGTGGGAGGGGCCTATTTTAGCGCTCCAGCTTCTTCCTGCATGATCCAGGACTTCTCTGAAGGGCTCAAAAGGCTTCAAAAGTCGTATTGAGGGAGGTAAAAAGCCACAGTAGACCTGTGGCAGTTGTTGTGACTGTTTAAAAATCGTTTTTGTCATTTGTTATTCCGTTTTTGGTATTAAGGGGTTAATCATCCATTTGCAAGGGGGTGCAATGCTCTGCTAACTTGTTACATACACTGTAAAAATTTTGTTCGTGTAACTGCCTTTTTTCACTGTTATTTCAAATTTTGACAAAATTTGTGTTTCTTAAAGGCGCAGTAACGTTTTTTTATATTGCTTGTAAACTTGTTTTAAGTGTTTTCCAAGCTTGCTAGTTTCATTGCTAGTCTGTATAAACATGTCTGACACAGAGGATACTTGTTCATTATGTTTGAAAGCCATGGTGGAGCCCATAGGAGAATGTGTACTAAATGTATTGATTTCACCTTAAACAGTAAAGATCAGTCTTGATCTATAAAAGAATTATCACCAGAGGGTTCTGTCGAGGGGGAAGTTATGCCGACTAACTCTCCCCACGTGTCAGACCCTTCGCCTCCCGCTCAAGGGACGCACGCTAATATGGCGCCAAGTACATCAGGGACGCCCATAGCGATTACCTTGCAGGACATGGCTGCAATCATGAATAATACCCTGTCAGAGGTATTATCTAGAATAGATTGCCTGAATTTAGAGGCAAGCGCGATAGCTCTGGGGTTAGGAGAGACACAGAGCGCGCAAATGCTGTAAGAGCCATGTCTGATACTGCGTCACAGTATGCAGAACATGAGGACGGAGAGCTTCAGTCTGTGGGTGACATCTCTGACTCGGGGAAATCTGATTCAGAGATTTCTAATTTTAAATTTAAGCTTGAGAACCTCCGTGTATTGCTTGGGGAGGTATTAGCTGCTCTGAAAGACTGTAACACAGTTGCAATTCCAGAGAAATTGTATAGGCTGGATAGATACTATGCGGTGCCGGTGTGTACTGACGTTTTTCCTATACCTTAAAGGCTTACAGAAATTATTAGTAAGGAGTGGGATAGACCCAGTGTGCCCTTTTCCCCACCTCCTATATTTAGAAAAATGTTTCCAATAGACGCCACTACACGGGACTTATGGCAGACGGTCCCTAAGGTGGAGGGAGCAGTTTCTACTTTAGCAAAGCGTACCACTATCCCGGTTGAGGACAGTTGTGCTTTTTCAGATCCAATGGATAAAAAATTGGAGGGTTACCTTAAGAAAATGTTTATTCAACAAGATTTTATTTTACAGCACCTTGCATGAATTGCGCCTGTCACTGCTGCGGCGGCATTCTGGTTTGAGGCCCTAGAAGAGGCCATCCGTACAGCTCTATTGGATGAAATTATGGACAAGCTTAGAACTCTTAAGCTAGCTAACTCATTTGTTTCTGATGCCATTGTTCATTTGACTAAACTAACGGCTAATAATTCCGGATTCGCCATCCAGGCGCGCAGGGCGCTATGGCTTAAATCCTGGTCAGCTGACGTGACTTCAAAGTCTAAGTTACTCAACATTCCTTTCAAAGTGCAGATCTTATTCGGGCCTGGATTGAAGGAAATTATTGCTGACATTACTGGAGGCAAGGGTCATACCCTTCCTCAGGAAAGGGCCAAATCAAAGGCCAAACAGTCTAATTTTCGTGCCTTTCGAAATTTCAAGGCAGGAGCAGCATCAACTTCCTCCGCTTCAAAACAAGAGGGAACTGTTGCTCATTCCAGACAGGCCTGGAAACCTAACCAGTCCTGGAACAAGGGCAAGCAGGCCAGAAAGCCTGCTGCTGCCCCCAAGACAGCATGAAGGGACGGCCCCCTATCCGGAAACGGATCTAGTGGGGGGCAGACTTTCTCTCTTCGCCCAGGCGTGGGCAAGAGATGTTCAGGATCCCTGGGCGTTGGAGATCATATCTCAGGGATATCTTCTGGACTTCAAAGCTTCTCCTCCACAAGGGAGATTTCATCTTTCAAGGTTATCAGCAAACCAGATAAAGAAAGAGGCATTCCTAAGCTGTGTGCAAGACCTCCTAGTAATGGGAGTGATCCATCCAGTTCCGCGGACGGGACAGGGGTTTTATTCAAATCTGTTTGTGGTTCCCAAGAAAGAGGGAACCTTCAGACCAATCTTGGATCTAAAGATCTTAAACAAATTCCTCAGAGTTCCATCATTCAAAATGGAAACTATTCGGACCATCCTACCCATGATCCAAGAGGGTCAGTACATGACCACAGTGGACTTAAAGGATGCCTACCTTCACATACCGATTCACAAAGATCATTATCGGTTCCTAAGGTTTGCCTTTCTAGACAGGCATTACCAATTTGTAGCTCTTCCCTTTGGGTTGGCCTCAGCCCCGAGAATTTTTACAAAGGTTCTGGGCTCACTTCTGGCGGTTCTAAGACCGCGAGGCATAGCGGTGGCTCCGTATCTAGAATATCCTGATACAGGCGTCAAGCTTTCAAATTGCCAAGGCTCATACAGAGATAGTTCTGGCATTTCTGAGGTCGCACGGGTGGAAAGTGAATATTCTGGAGTTAAGAGCAATATTCAATGCTCTTCTGGCTTGGCCTCAGTTAGCAACCCTGAGGTTCATCAGATTTCAGTCGGACAACATCACGACTGTGGCTTACATCAACCATCAAGGGGGAACCAGGAGTTCCCTAGCGATGTTAGAAGTCTCAAAGATAATTCGCTGGGCAAAGTCTCACTCTTGCCACCTGTCAGCGATCCACATCCCAGGCGTAGAGAACTGGGAGGCGGATTTTCTAAGTCGTCAGACTTTTCATCCGGGGGAGTGGGAACTCCATCCGGAGGTATTTGCTCAACTGATTCATCGTTGGGGCAAACCAGAACTGGATCTCATGGCGTCTCGCCAGAACGCCA